>NC_056751.1:698303575-698513575 GCF_019279795.1 Protopterus annectens | reverse complement strand
CCCTGAGGTACTCCACTTGTCACTTGTCTGGAGCTGGATTTGGATTCGGCTACTTTGATAGTGTGGGTTCTATCAGTAAGCCAGTTAGCAACCCATTGGGTGACGTAGGGATTAATGCCCAGCTTAGTAAGTTTATCTATGATTCCAGAGTGGGGGTGGTGTCAAAGGCCTTGGCAAAGTCTAGATAGGTTGTGTGGACCACCTTACCCTTGTCCATGGCTCTGAAGACTGATTCGAAGAAGTCAATGAAGTTCAGGAGACAAGATCGGCCCTTCACGAACCCAAACTGGGTGGGGTCCAGTGTTTGAAGGTTGCCAATGTCTTTGTTTATAAGTTCCATGATAATACGCTCCATGGCCTTGCAGATAAGGCTTGTCAGACTGATGGGACGGTAGTTTCTGGGATCCAAGGTGGATCCCCCCTTGTGGAGGGGGATAACTGTAGCTGTGCGCCACTCAGTGGGCACGAAACCTGAGGTGAGGCTATGATTAAACATGACACTTAGGTGAGGTGCCAGTTCATATTGTAGTCCATGTAGTACACAGCCCAGGATGTCATCTGGTCCCATGGATGCTGTATTCTTAGCTTTGGAGAGTACGTTTTTTACCTATGTGGCCGTTATTACCGGGATTTGGCAATCTTCCGGTATTGAGATGGGCCATTTAGGGGGTGAGAGGGGGGTGAAGTTGGCACTGAATCGATCTGCCAGGATATTGGCAATATCCTTGGGATCAGTATATTTAATGCCATTCTGTTTTAGTTCAGAGCAGATCTGACCATTGCCATTTAGATTCTTGACATAGTTATAGAATGCCTTGTGGTTGTCTTTGGAATCTTTGGCAATGTTATTTTTATAACTAGCTTTGGAGGATTTTATGAGGGATCTCAGTTTCTTACTGAGGCTGGTAAGGAAGTTTTTTGTATCCTGGGATTTTCCTCTTTTCTGCAACAGTTTCTTCCTTTTGTTGTAAAGTTTGTTTATGGCAGGGGACCACCAGATTGGCTTCTTTTTTTTTTGAATGAGAGCATATTGGTTCTATTTGGGATGGCACGATTTATGCATGAGTGGATGTGCTCGTACAGTGCCTTAGTGTAGGATTCAGCAGTTGAACTTTCAGCTCCCGTCTGCATGGGTGTCATGAAGTTTGTCACTTCTGACTTGAGTAGCATGAAGTTGGCTTTGGAGAAGTTTTTTATGGAGGTTTCCTTACTGGGGGTGGGGGTGGGATGTGGATGTTAAGGGTGATTAGCTTATGGTCAGACGTGACTAACGAGGGGTGACCATAGGTGTGAGCATCGATTTCCCATGTTGGTAATGACCAGGTCTAGGATATTGGAGCCCCTGGTGGGACTATGGATTAGTTGATCCAGGGCATTGGAATTTATGAATTCCAAGAACCATTGGGTAAATGTGTTGGTACATGAGTAGCTTTCCCAGTTAATGGCAGGGTAGTTAAAATCACCCAGTATTAGGGTGTTTGGTTCTATCTTAATATTTTCCAGTATGTTTAGAAAGGTGTAGTGAGAATCTTGGGGTATGGTGGGGGATCTGTAGCAAGCTACAATTTGGATTGCAGTCTTACCTAGTGTTAGTTGCACCTGGAGAATTTCAGACGCATTGTGTTGTGCAACTAGCCTGGTGGTGTGAATATCCTTGGTGAATATTGACACTCCTCCACCTTTAGTGTTTCGGTCCTGCTTTGGTGGCCAAAAAGTGTGGTAAGAGTTGTAACCTGGTATTGCAGGGGCACTCTCTGGAGCCTTGAACCAGGTCTCAGTTACTGCACAGATATCGATGTTCTCCATTTTTAGGAGTGCCTCGAGAGAGTGCATTTTGAGGTTTAGACTTCTAGCATTCAGTAGCATTACCTTCAGATTTTGCATGCTTGTACCTGTTACGGTGGTGGTTTTGTCCTTTGAACTTTGCCTAAAAAAGGCACTATGGGGGGGCAAGAGCCTTAGCCAGTAACCTGAATCCCAGGGGCGACTGGTGCAGACCATCTCTGGCAAAGCATCGTGGCCTGTCAATCATGTCATCCCAGGCAGACAGATACGGGATCCCCTTTGAATGACACCAGAAGCTTAGCCAATTGTTAAAGTCAATCATTTTGTCCTTATATTGTGGTATCATTCTGGGCGAAGGCAGGATGCTACTCAGGGTTAGGGTCATACCTGCCTGGGCCACATGATCTGAGAGCTCTTCCATGTCTCTTTTCATGTAGTCCGGGGAGGTACATCTCAAGTCATTCACTCCAACATGGACAATGTCAGAGTCATATTTGTACTTGTTGTGGAGTGACTTGAGTGCATGCATTATGTGGCAGATCCTGGCACCTGACAGGCAGCTGACAGTAATTTTCTCCTTGTTCAACCTGGTGAGAGCGACAAAAGTGTGCCGGACTATAGAGTCACCTATGACTAAAGTGTTAGGTACACTGTCTTGCCTTAGGGGCTGTTGCTGGGTGGCACACAGGTGTTGTGAACTATGTGAGACTTTGGTTGTGATTGGTGTTTGTTTGCATTTCAGCTTCAGAGGTCCTTGTTGTTTGGGCAGGTTACAGTTAAGGGCCTCTGCATATGTGGATTTAGTGTTGCTATATGTGGGTGTTGGTGGTGTGGGTTTAGAAGGGTTATGTGTTGCTTGAGGTGTAGTGTGGGTGTTAACCTTTTCCTCTTGACTGTCTAGCACAATCTTGGGTGGAGAGAGCTTTGCTTCCATTTTGGCTATGTAAGTGCATCTCTCACAGGTAGTAGTGTTGGGTGGTAGGAGGAGAGGGTTGTCTGTGTACAAGAGGCAATTGCTTCATTGCCCCAGTATGTCCAGATTCACCAGGTGGACAGGAGAAATCACCGGAAGCTGACCCTTGGACATGCCTGGTTTGGTGCTTTTTTTTTTTTTGTAAATTACAGGAGCTGTTTTCCCTTACCTTAGCAAGGTACTTTGCAATTGTAGGCTGTTTAGTGCCTACTATTAATTTCTCCTTATTAACAAGGAGAGTTGAGTGCTTGTATCAGTTTAAGGCTTCTTAGTGCTTTCCAGCAGGTATTAGAGAAAGTGCTAGTCAAAGGGATGCTTAAAGGTAAGATGAAAAAAAATGCACACTGCAGTGTGCACTAGAGAAGTTAGACGTGAAAGTAGGTAACTTAAGTTTTGCCTTTTTAAAAGGTTAAGGTTTAGTGGAGAGTTACTATTTTTAAAACAGCACGATGGGTTGAAAGGGGTAATCAGTTTTGTATTCCGGTACTATGGAATACAGTAGGATGGCCAATAAATTTAAATAGTTGAAGGGGAGGGGTTTTTGATTTAGTGGTTACTCGCACAAGCCAGTGAAAGTAGAGAGGAAATGAGATATATGATCAGATTAACATAAGAGGCAGGCAACTAGAAAGACAGTGGTATTTAACAAGACAACTGTGACTGGGAGGGAGGGCGGGAAAAAAAATTCTGCCTGACTCAGAAGGGAGAGAGAGCTGTGGTCTCTTTTGAAGTTTTAATATGCTGTTAAAGCAGAATGCAAGTAAAACACAAGGTAAAGAAAACAAACTACAGTATTTAAAATATACAAAATATAAAAAATAAAAGCAAACTAACCTTTCCTTCACAGCAAAGTGTATATATAAATATTTGTATATATATATATATATATATATATATATATATATATATATATATATATACATTTTCCCTACTGTGCTGCATGATATGTTTGAGAAAATATCAAACATATCTACACCTCATATGGCTTAGTGGTAAATTGCTGTGGCTATGGTGTGCAGGGTCCTGGGTTTGAAACTTGCAAGGTCTGATTTTTTTGTTGCTGGGCATAACAAGGACTGTTGGATACAGAGTGATAAAGGCACTTTTAAGCAGTTGTAAGCAAGTTTGCATGGGTTTGCGTAGTGGTAAGCAATGCTAACTTCTGGTAAAATATACTTACAGACAATCTGAAAGTGTTTAATCTGTGTAGGCATTGTTTAGCGCCATGCAAATAGGCTTAATCCCGCTTACTCCTACTTAAAAGTGCTTACTCCCACTTACCCCTGTGCTAATTTCTTTAAAAGGAAAGTGGTGAAAAAGGGGGCATGCAGAGGGAAAGACAATAGGGAAAGTAGCTAGAAATGTGCAAGACAGGTGTAGGGAGGTCCATAGCTGTCCATTTCTTCTATAGTAACAGCTGTGCATATATACTGAATTGGAGATATATTTGGACACTCAAACCCCTGGCAGAGGGCTGAGGACAACATTAATGTGTTGTGAAGCTAATTAGACCAGATTACATGTGTCCAGTGGACATGTGTGCGAAATGGATAGCTATGTATGGGGCGAAATTTTTTTGGGAACAGATTGCCCTTTTTTTAAGGTGAGAGTGAGATGTTGGGGAAGGATAGTAGGTGTATTTGAGTAGGTAGGTTGGGTAGGAATACAAATAAGACAGACAAGACAGCATACAGGTGCAGTATATGACACATGTGGGAGGTAAACACCTTGGACGGGGAGGGGTGTTTGGAAATCGGAAGCCCATGTGCCCCCAATTGGAAATAGTGGGACTGAGGTCCCCACCCATGGGCAGTCACCACTGCACCTTCATGGCCCCAAAGGTGGCTGTGCTGGGGGCTGAGCAAGAGGGGAAGATTGACCATCTAATTGCACCATGTGGCCCTCAAGCTGGAGTAGCAGATCTCCAAACTCCTTTTGAAGCTCGCTACGCACCAAACCCCGAACCTAGCTTCGGGTGACAGTATCCTGTCCACGTCCACACCCGGGGGGGATGAGCCCCATCCCCTGAGGCGGTTCGACCTGAAGGTGGTGCAGGACCAGCAGATGAGGAGGTCCTGGGGTGGGTCCCAGATGTGCTGAGGTCCGGTGTCATGGCCAGATGAGGTGGCAGAGGTGGGTCCACTGGGATAGGCCTTCCCAAATGTGCTATGGTGTTACAGTTTTAGAACATATGTGGATTAGTAATAGTCAACACAATCCAGGATTAGTTATAACAGCATGCACAGATATTCCCATTATCCCAAAAGACCAGATTTGGAAAAGTTGCATAGCAAACAGAACACATGCATATATGGAACCACAGTGGCCATTACAACAGCATGCAGGTTACATTGATAACAACAGGCCACTAATGATAGTATTTCAACATGGAACATTAATAGAAACACATTTCAATATTTGTTGAACAATAGGACATATGTCCCAACAGTAGGTTTGGTGTAAACATACTCATTGATTTGTGTGTTTAGATTATTGTTGCAGATATGGCGGGGGGAGAGAGAGATGTCAATTAACTTGTATATCCTTGCAGTACTCATAACTTTAATGATCACTGCTCTAATCATTACTCTACAGGAATTATTACAATACCCTATAGCCTTGGTTTGGGCAGTGGTATGTTTATACACAGTGTATACTGCAACTGTCTTATAGCTACATGCTACTTCTCTTACCTGGTAGATCTGTGGAGCGAATGCTTGTTAACACTACCTGACTGCTTCTATACATATTCCCACATTCCTAGTTATAATTCTGCACATGCCTCTCAACCTCATAATGCAAAAAATCTGTACAAAGCTTGAAAAACTGGGACTACAAATAGGGACATATTTTAAATATTTTTCTTGTAAACTCTTAGTTGCTAGAGTAACAGGATTTGTTTTAATATACATTTTCTGAAGGATCTGAAGTCTGAAACTCAAATGTATGTCATTATTTAGTGAGTATAATCCTGAGATCACCCCAGTGATTTGTCAGGAAAATAGAGGAACAGGCCAAAAATATGAGGCAAAAATCTGGACATTCTGCACAAATCTGTACAGTTGAGAGATATGATTTATGCATACACCTTACTACCACTCCCAGGATTCGAACCTTGGCTGTGTGTACTAAAAAACAAAACAATTTGTGTTTCATCAGAGTGAGCTATTTAGAAAGTGCTGTTTCTTCCTTCAGTGTTTTCTGTCTAACTCTCTTGGTTGTACACTCTGACCTTGTAATTACAACATCCTTATACAGACATTCCTACACATATTTTTTATGTAGCACAGTGTGAGAAACAGTTGACACAACAGTACTATTCACATACCAGACCTTGGTGAATGCAACGTGTGAGGCCATACAATACCAGAGTAAACACAACCAGTCCAGGATTTATAACTTTATTGCCAGGCAGTTATACTTTTATTTAAATATGACCTATATGGGACTATTACTGTCATATTGTGTGGTTTATTCAGTGGAAACCATACACATTTTTTATAGTGCCAGGTGACATTTTACTCCTTTATATTTATTTGGTATGACCCACCAGCCTTGTGATCCAGCCTTTGCAACCTGCTGGCATGGGATTCCTTATTCACAGCCCACTCAGCTGCAGCTGTAATGAAAATAGAGAAACATTTATGCATACCTATCCATCACATACACAGGTTGGCTTTGGTAAACAATTATTGCTATGAATACCTACACACTGCTGGGACATCTCCGCTGTCTCTTGCTTCTTGGACCCACTGTTCTAAGAGCTCCCTCTTCCTCTGTTTCAAGTCAGCATAGTGGTGCCAGACTTACTCACCAGTCTGAGGGATACCAGTGGCACTGGTGAGATCATGGGTGAGACTTTCCCAGGCTTCTGCTTTATATTGGGAACCCTGGTACTGGTCCTGCAGCAGTCTCATGTCATGTTTTTTACCAGGAGTCCTACCATGACCTTGGACTCCTGTATGTCCCAGCACTGCTCCTGGAAGTGCATACCCTCTCCAATACCTGCCATACTGCCTACAGTGGAGACCTACAACCAGTTACAAGCTGTATTCCTGCTTGCGGGGTTTAAATATGGCCGATTTCCTGCCCTTTGCCATGATTGGATGGTTTTGAAAATGCTGAGCTAAATTAATATATGGGCAAACCTGCTAAGCTAAAGTTGGCAGTGCTTAAAGGGGCAGGTTCAGCATTGCTTACCAATGGGCAAATCCACTTAGCTGGGCTATCCATTTCTTAGTATTCATATGTTCACAGTGATTACACCCAGTCAACATAGCTGTACAATGCTTAGCATTGCTTATGTTTTATTATATTGGTCTACCACCTGTATGGGATTGAACTGATTCATCATTCATTATATAATATAGATTTATTTATCTTCCCCTGACATCCCCCAATGTGCTGTGATTAGTTTATTCGTGTGTGACTAAACTGTATGGGGCACTTGTGTTTATATGGGGGGGGTTCACTACTTTATTACACTGACACCTCACATCGGGGCCTAATACACTACTCTGGTTGAGAAAAATCAGTTACTTATTACATAAATATGCAAAAAATTAAAATGTTGATGTTTACACATACAAAATGGAAATGGTTTGGATGAGGCTTGAACTGTGAATGATTATGTGCAAGGCATACTCTCTAACTGCTACACTATTGTACTTATGCTTATGCAAGATGTCTATTGCTTTTTAACTTATTGTGCCGTTTCAGCTGGGCTAAGAGTAGCTAAGCAACGGGCACACCCACACAGCTATGCTTAAACTTTATTTCATATATAAAAAAAAATGAATTTGTTCTGTTTTTTTTATTTGTACCCTACAGAATATTCATGCTAATGCTGAACCTTGTTTTCCATTAACTTTCTGCTTTGTTGGCCGATTGTCCCTTATGGCTTTCCCCACATTCCTTACTCTAACGGGTTGGGAGGTGTGCGCTATGTGCTTATGCTAAATCTGTTATTCTCTCAACTTTTCCCTTGGTAGGAACAATTGTCTCATGACTTTGTCCAGACTTCTTACCCTGATGGGTTGGGGGTATTACAAACGTTCTCACTCATTTTAAATTGCCGAATGGCAATTCTGGAGTGCAGAGGGGATATGTATTGTGAGACTTCTGTTTTCAGACACACCCCTTGCACTCATACACAGAACCATGTCCTTTTCACAGCACGGCTGCGCGCCTTCATACATATGCATGGCACGCTGCTGTGCTGAACAGGAATGGTTCCTGCCGTGCAGGAATAACGTATTCTTGCACGGCTGCTTGCTGAATCTGGGGGAATGTTTTTGAACCACATTTTAATGAATCATTGTTGCTTGAACAGCTCCTGAGCCAATGAATACTGTTGTATAAAGTTATTAAACTTAAGAAGGAGACAGCAGCATATTGTAAGATGAGCTTTTTGTGGCATTTCAGAATTTCCGGTAAGCAGGATAAAGGATGTAGATGAAGCATCAATGTCAGTAAGGGTGTAGCAAGGGTGAAGTTAGTGGAGGAAATTAATTCAGTTGGGCTACTAGGACTGTTCAGTTAAACCACATAGTAAGGACTTCAGAGTACCCTTTAAAGGCTGATGATGACTCACCTAAAAGAAGACAAAACAAAAATGAAGCAGAGCACCTCTATGACACCGCTCAAAAGGAACCTGGATGAGTGGATGGGGCACCATAAATTCTTACTGGGGATAGTGCCCACAACCCTCCTGGACATGGGCAGTCATTACTAAATACAATCCTGGGTATTGACTAGAGCATTTATGGTATTACATTGGGATGAAACGGCTATGCTTGAAACGACTTCCCGGTCGATAGCCTAGTTAACTGCTATGATCCAATGAAGAAGTGGAATTCAGATTAGCACACTATTTATGGCTCCCATAGGAGAGATAGTTAGTGATCCCTTAAATGAGAAAGAAAATGAGGCAGTAGAGAAGGTAATAAAATGGGAGAAAAGTACCCTCGTGCCAAAGCTGATATAGAACTGGCTTTTAGGGTCCAGTCAAGCAAGTTGGAGACAGAACCGACTCAGGATTAAATTTTCAGGTAATTATTACATAGACAGAAGTCTACTGGGTTTTCAGTTGCCTGTAAACTGCTTGAGAGAGTCAACATATTCTTTTCACTGTATTATATCCCAAGTTACAGGTAGGACAACACAGTATATTATCTAGATGACCTCCTTTGTTGAAAAAGCTAACTTGAGCAAAGATCATACATTTCTTCGGGACCACAGAAGAGTGTCTTAAGGGTCTGGGCATCTGTAGCAAAGGTAGGGCTAAATAAGTAAACACACAAACAAAACAAACAAATAAGTAAATAAATAAATATAGCCTTCAATGAGGAAACAGTCAATGAAAGAGGATGAGCCGAACAACCACAACATAGGACTAAACTAACAGAAAGAATAATCAAAGGCTTGTAGATTACATTGGGGGACTCCAGTGCTGGGATAAAGAAACACTGGGCAGGGAACAGGAGCTAGTTACAAATGCAGCGGGTGGCTCATTTGCTGGGGATACTACAAGATGTAGCGGTTTAGTGGGAAGTGACCACATATCATGATAACCAAGAGTTAAGCAGCATTTGCAGACTGGCAATTTACCAGTGGGGGGGTAGCTCATGATCTTTGAATGGAGCAAGTAAGAAATGAAGTCATTTTCTTCAGGTCAGATGGCACATGGGTGGTGGCTACAGTCAATACTCAGCGAAGGAAAAAGTAGTGATTGACAAGTTACAAAAACATGTTGCATTCTGTTGTTTGAAATGTAAGTATGCTAAAAAGCTGGGCAAAGAAGCATCTCTGGGAGACTGATTTTTGAATAACTGAGGGTATAATATTTTATAAGAATTAGGCAGACACAGAAGTTCCCTCAGGAATGTCTCATTCCATTAAAACAATATGTTATCACTTAGAAATATTGGCAGCCAAGAATGGATGTTAGTCTGCCCTTATCTGACCCATAAAGGAGTTTAATGCCTCCTTCGGCATGTATCTGACTAGGCAAATGCAACGTCTGGAATGCCCAAAAAGGCTCCTTATCAGGAGAATCCAGTGCACAAACACATTGTCCTACACTGATCACCTTAAAGCCCTATCTCTATACTCTGTCTTCTACAGGTTACTGACAGGTGATCTATGCCTGGCATACAAAGCATCTTTAGAACCAGCACTGATGGACCTTTTGTACATCCACAAAATTAACATCATCAGAACCACTAAATCCAAGGATTTAAATGTTGCCGGTGACATAAATATGTTTGCAAGACAGATATGTGTCTCAGAGGATCCCCCATGCTCTTGGACAGGCTTCCCATCCATGTGAACCATAGTTCATTCCCTAATCTTATTTAAGCATAACCTTGAACAGTGGATTGGAAACTGGAAATTCACCCCAGGTCTGGCCCCCATGTCTCTGATAGACACAGGCAGACAGTAATGCCCAAGCTAACACCCCCCCCACACATAACCTCTAGAAACTTCCTAACTAACATGACGATATGCATAGGGACACAGTTGGATTAGGTTGCACAGCTAGGCTTATGAAGACCCTGGTGGTCATTAGCCTAGCATATACCTATGAACCTTTGGCTCCTTGGACAAGGGCCTTATACAGCGTAGGGATTGACCATTTTGTTAGAACTCAACAGGAGCAGGGGTACATGACTAAATGGCTAATTACTGTAGATCAGCCCAAGGCCTATATTTCAGCAATGCTGAATTATGTATTAGTCTATTTAGTGCAGTGACCAATCTAGCAGCAATTACTTGGTTTTATAACACTTTGCATTGGATGGAAACTGCGGAGTCATTTTAAGCACAAACATGCTAAATGGAGGGGGTAAAGTAGCATCCCCATGTGGCAGAAAAAGTGTGGCTCCTAGACTCTTTTAAAAGATTATGGGAAGTGTTACTGAAGAAAAGTAATGGTGGTAAAACATTTTATTGTCCTGAGATGATTCCTAACAGCCTTCTGCATTTATAATTTTGGAGTTGTTGCATCCCATCTGAGAAGCTAGTAACCATTTAGTGCTAGCATATGCTGATATCAATGTCTCCAGGGATGGGCAGATATATGAGTTATGAGATCAAAAACAGATCAGGGGGTGAAATAACATTAAGAAGTTAGGGTATAATTACATTCCTAGCTATGTTAATAATATCTTCCTTACACTGCAGCCTTCATATTGCCTCCAGAAATAATAATGAATAGAAATTCATTGGAGGGGAGTTGGCATAATAGTTAAAGTGTTTACTTTGCAAACACAAGGTGCAGGGATTGAATCTCACATGGGGTAATTGGCTTGGCTTAAAATGACCCATTTACTAATCTATGAACAGGCCATTCTTATATCAAGTAACTGAGGCAGTGTTTGAAGCAATGAACAGATGAAGTCTGTTAGGCAGACAAGCTAGAAGAGGTCCACTGAGTAAGAATATCATGAATGAGGTGACATCAACTGATGGTGGAGCTTGTACAACATGAGAAACTTTTAGGATCTCCTGTTGACTAAGTGCTACAAACTGGAAACACTGACTTGTATCAGAGTCCCAGAAATACCTACAGATAGCCACTAGGAGAAATACAGAAAATTATTAAGGACTAGCCAGAGGTGAAGCTACTTTGGTCTCAGGTACAGCAGTGGTTGAAGTGGTACATATCCATCAAAATCATGACAGAACAAGGGGTGAGAAGAAGGTTGAACTTCTCAGATAAGGCAATAATTACATACTCTGCAAATATGTGTTACAGCCAAATGTAAATAGTGTATATAGTTATTTATGTATTAGAATTTAGATTATGCTATATCTGCAATATTTTTATTTGTTTGAAAATAAAAATTACTTGAGTAAAAAAAGGATGAAACGGAAGGAGTTATACGACAGATATGGAGTTCATTTATCTAGCCAAGGTGTAAGAATTTATGTGTAGGCTAAACAGACTGCCTTATGGTAGGAATTCATGTGATGTTCTTGGCAAAAGGGAGTTAACCTCTTTTTGTGGTGTGAGTCAGGAATACTAAGTGAAGACAATGATTTGGGGGTGGATGTACTAGTATCTGGTTATCATCAATGTAGAGGATTGCCCTGGGAGAAGATTGTGGAGGGAAGTTATGGGACTCTTTAGGCATATTAGTTATTGCAAATGTTCCAGGTAATGCTGGTTGTTGAGTTAAAATGCATGAAATGTGGAAAATAGGTATAGCAATGGGTGTTACCAGTGCAATTCACCTCACATTAAGGTATTTTAGAATAGTCCTTCTTGGAAATCCTACTTTATGCACATATCATGTTAAATACTGATTTTTTTTAAGTACAAACAGTAATTTAGTTATGGTGGCTGCATGCTAACCATAATTTAGAAGGCTCGGTATATGCATTCATGCCTCCCTTCTCAAGCAACACATGCATAAGTCAACAGCTGGCCCAGGGAAGGGGTTTACATTATAAATGGGACTTGCATAACAAGGACAGGCTAGTCAACTCCTTTACATCTAACATTTAACAAATGGGCTGACAGAGATGCCACCCTAGTTAGAGAATCAATGGGCTATAGGCTGTAGCTCCAGCTGGTGATTGACTGGGTCTGGCTCTTGCCCCCTCATTAGTAGAATTAGTGGATCATTTGGGGCTTAGAAGAGCTATTGGGTGAGTTATGCAATTAATGGGGAGAATGTGGCTCAAGAAGGTGGGAGACTGTCCTAGGATAAGGCCATGGTACTCTTTAACTAGCTTCCCTCAGAAATGGTAGAGCAGCCTAGGATGTGTTGGTTGGTGAATAAAACCATAAAGGGAGGATAGAGGCATAGGTCCAGATATAGCTAAAGCAGTGTGCTTCAAATTGTTATATTTTAGCATAGTCTTCCTTGGCGTACTGCCTTGCACACATCTCATATCAAATACTAAATGCTGAATAAAACAGTTTGTTAGATTGTGCTGATTGGTATAATAACTACACAGATACAGTAATTTAACTCATTAATGCCTGCTGGCAGTCAGTTAATTAAGTATGATATGCTAAACTGTGAAAAGCCCATATCATAATTGCCAAGAGTTGTGTGTCAGAAACAGAATTAAATGCAAGGAGATCAACAGATTTGTGATTTCTTGCAAAACTGAAGTTATTTTCTGATGTGTAGTATTCTTAATTGCATCAGTAGGTACTGCAAACTCCATACTACAATTAAGTTACAGTGAAACAAAAGTACTTTGTGTGGACTGTCTTTTCAGTGTGACTGACTTAAATGATATATGGCAGCCCACACAGCTAATACTGCAGAGTAGGGGTCCAAGTGAAGAGTTGATAAAATTAGCAAGTAAAGGCAAGCAATGTTGTTGGAACTGAATTCATTCTCAAGTCTTGGTGAGTACCTTCATGAGGCAGACCCTGTTATTTTACAAAATCTCACCAAGATGACACTGATATATAGATTGCATTTTATATAGCATATATCACGGACATAAGTAGGTTAAAAAATAAAAAAAGATAGCTGGGTGCACCAGTTCCAGGATACAAAGTGCCAATCCTGATAGGTTCACTGGTACCAGGAGTGGAAAAAATGACAGTGTTAAATCTTCAAGACATGGAAACATTCCTACAATGAGATTAGGCCAGGTTCAGGGGGAAGAAGATGGACCGCCACTGTAGAAGGAAGTAGTTGTCCACAAAAATCATATAATTTGATAGGCCAAAAAAAGAGCCATAAAGATGACACAGTGGACTGTTGAGAATAAGAAAGAAATTATTTAGTGTTACTATTATTCACGAATCCCAGAACTTCCGGACAGAAGATATACAAAAAGATTTAGAAAGAAATTAGAGGGAAGAAAAACATTTGCAAAAGAAAAACTGTCAAAAGCTTTAAATGCAAATTTGTGTTCATTAATAAAACAGATTCGTGAAAAACATCATACAGACCAAGAGACCTTGGTCCATTTGGAAAAAGAAGCAACTGAGGAAGTGCAAAAATATGAAGAACAAAATCTAGAGATTTTTGAAAGTTATAAAAAGGAAATACGGGTGTGGTAAAGAAAGAGAGATCAGATATGGTGCCCTTCTGTGGCTCTGCTCAACAGGGTCACAGGAAATTAACTTTCCTGGGTGGCATAAGCCAGGGAACCTTGCTGGCTAGGCTTACTTAGGCCCTTCGGCCAACAGCCTAGTACCTACCTATGAACCTATATTTATGCAAATGAGAAAGCCAAATTAATTAATACAAAAAAGGCAGCCCCAAAGATATTTGAAGAGAAATACTGGCAAAGGCACCCAAATATGGAACATTTCACAACACAAAGTGGAATGTGGAACAGATTAGTAAAGTATAATTTAAACAAATAGACACTGAAGTTATGGAATGCCTGCGAAGTGAAGGATTTAGTGTAGAAAGTCTAACACAGGATGTAATGTGATCCTATCTTGCCTACATTCTCTACAGATGGGTTTGGAGCCGATCCTCGGCTCCGACTCGGCACGCTATACAATAGCATGAAGTCTCTTATTGGCTGAGTTACCTCATGTCCCAAGATGCACCACTACTGCTTCCCCTGATCTCGTTTGCCGCTTCTACAGCATAGACGTGGTCTCGGACTTGGCTGAGCTAAGTGCCTCTTAGTGGTTATTTTTCTGTCAGAATTTTTGCTAAACTTACCCAAAAGCTGTTTTAACAGCTACTTATTGTTGTGTGACTGAGTATTTTTGATTTTTTGTGGTGAAATTGTATTTTCTTCGAGGATCCCGTTTAAGTTAGAGGGGCCTTGTGCCCACGCGCATTAGTTAGAGCTGTTTAACAGCTACTTTTGTAGAATTGTGTAGTTTAAAATTTTTTCTGTGGTAAATTGTATTTTTTACTTGTTGGTAAGTGATCCCGTTTAACTTAGAGGGACCTTGCCTTAGTCTACGTATTATTTTTCTTTTAGAAGTCAGTGTTGAAGTAGATAGCCATGTCGAAGGAACATAGGCCATCAGGATTTAAAAAATGTTCGAAGTGCAACTATAAAATGTCCATTACGGATGATCATTCCTTATGTGTATACTGTTTGGGGCCGAAGCACCTTCAGGAATCCTGTAGCGTTTGCCACGCTTTTTCCTCTCGCGTGCTCCAAGAGAGGAAAAATAAGTTGATTTTGAAAGGGCTTATTACCCCTTCCTTTGAGGAAGCCCTATCTTCTTCTTCTTCCCCGTCGAGGAAGAAAAAATCTTCGGCTCCGACCAGCCCGTCGGATCCGACAGCAAAAAAATCAAGGCAGGCTTCTCCGTCAGCTCCACGGACTTCGGAGCCGAGGGCGGAACGGTCTGCCTCGATGTCTCCAGCCTCGACTCCTCTGGCTTCGGAGCCGAGAGCTCGGGCATCGAGAGGCGAGTCATCTCCATCGGCTCCACTGCCTTCGGAGCCGAAGAAGGTTGCCCGCTCAGACTCTTCCCCTTCGGTGCCGAAGTCCACATTGGCTCTGAGGGAAATTGCTGTGGTGCTACAATCTCCCTCGGCGCCGATACTTCTCGAAACCATTCGGAGCCGGTCCCCCAGTCTTTCGGAACCGGCGGAGAAGTCGACTCGGATCCGGTCGGTCTCTTCTCGGTCGTCGAGGATGTCCGATTCGGATGTAGACAGGGTGCTTCAAAGGCTTTTTCAGTCTCCGGTCTTTCAAAAGTTGGTCTCGGCTCCAGCCCAGTTGGCTCCGGAGCCGGTTTCCCACCCTGCCTTCTTGGTTCCTCCTCCAACAGCTTCGGTGCCATTGGAGTTGGTGTTGGTGGAGCCGGTGGAGGTTGTCGGGTCGGTTTCGACCCTAACTCCAACCCCGCCCTTCGGATCGGTGTTCGGTACGTGGACCTCCTCTGTCGGCCCCGGGGGGGGGACGCTTCGGGACCGATCCTTTCGGTTCCGAGCCTCCCTCTCGGCGCGTCGGCGGCGGGAGTTCCGACTGCTGTTGTGGCCTTGGGGGTTGAACCTTCCCAGGACTCTGGGGGTCCCGCCTTCAAGGCCATGAGGAGTGCCTTGGCCAAGTCCTCTCTGGCCACTTCTACCATCTCACCACCACCTTCCCTGGGCACGGAGACTGGTTCCTTTGCAATCCCCCTGTCTCATGACAGTGGAGCCCTGGGGCCTGAGGTTACCCCCATTGGGGGTTCCCTTCTTCCTGGAGGTCCCTCCGAAATGTCTTCGGAGGAACCCCCGAGGAAGAGACAGTGCAAGAGGAAGCACGTCAACTCCCCTGATGAGTCTCTCACCTCGGATACCGACCTCGATGATGCGGAAGGGTCCCCCAAGTCGTCCTCGGATGATGTATCCTTTGCTGACATCTTGGAAATCCTTAAGCAATGAGGAGACTGGCAGTCCAAACCCCCTTCTGCTGAGGAGTCGGTGTTCCTCAAGGCCTTCGGGGCTCAGCCCTCTGCCTCCTGGGTGTCTCCGCCCTTCGATGAGCTCCTGGATTTGATCTCTCGAAGGGCGTGGGAACACCCGGACTCTGTTAAACTGGTGCCAGCTCGCCCCAATAAATTCCTGTCTGCACCCCTGGATAAGGATTTTCTTTCCAAAGGAGTGGCTGTAGATGCCTTGGTGGTGGCATCTGCCACCCAACAAGATGTGGCAGAGGCTTCAACGTCCGTCCATCCTCCTAATAAGGAGTCTAGGAGCATGGATCGATACGGGAAGCGCACCCTTGCTTCAGCAACCTTTACATTAAGGTCTCTGAACTACTTGGCGCATTTTCCGAGACTGCAGAGGGATCTGGTCAAGGAACTTTCGGATACCCTCTCTGGTAACTTACCTGAGCAGTTAGCCCCGACGGTTAACTCCCAGTTGGCTACCCTGTCCTCCCTATCCAACTCGTCCATGAGGCTCATTTCGTATGCAGCCGAAGGAGCGAGCAGAGCAGTGGGCACAGGTGTTGCTCAACGGAGACAAGCCTGGCTACGCCTGTGTCACTTTGTGGAGGCCTTTAAGTCTTCCTTTGCCGACGCCCCCTTCGATGGGTCCTCCCTTTTTGGACCCAAGGTAAAGGACACTTTGACTCGCTGCGAGCAGGAGGGTAAGACTTTAACTGCCGTAGGAGCCCGGTTTTCCACTCCCTTCAGACCTTATCCCAAGGCTCGAAGAGGAGGGAAAATGTGGTTCCGTAAGTCTCAAAAGCCTTACTCATCGCAGCAGAGCGATCCCCCTTCTAGAGGCAGAAGAAGGGGAAATTTTTCAGGGAGACACCGTCCCAGAGGCGGCGGAGGCCCCCGCAACACTGGAGACCGCGAGTCCTTTCGTGGCTCCTCCTCCTTCCAGCATCCCCGAAGGAGTGCCCGACTGTGCAGCTCCGGAGCCAGTCGGGGGTCGTTTTTCGAGGCACCTAAAGGCCTGGGAAAGTATCACTCAGGACCAATGGGTGCTCCGAATCATCGCCGGAGGTTACACCATTCCCTTCTCTCAACCCCCCCCACCATCCCAAAGAATCCTGGACCCGCCACCCAGTCAACGGGATCTGGCAGCCATCGAAATTTCAAAGCTGCTTCAAAAAGGAGTCATCCAACCTGTCCCCGCAGATCAGGCCGGATCAGGGACTTACTCAAGATTCTTTTTGGTACCAAAAAAGACCGGGGACTTGAGGCCCATTTTGGATCTCAGCAGGTTAAACCGATCAGTGAAAAAGTCCAAATTCCGGATGGTCACCTTACAAACCATTCTCCCGCTTCTGGAGAAGGGTGTTTGGATGTGCTCCATAGATCTCAAAGACGCCTATTATCACATTCTGATAGATCAGGCATCGAGGAGACACTTGCGCTTCAGCCTAGGGGACAGTCATTTCCAGTTCCGTGCACTGCCCTTTGGTCTCACCACAGCCCCCAGGGTGTTCACCAAATGTTTGGCAGTGGTGACTGCTCACCTGAGAAGTCTAGGATTCCAGGTGTTTCCATACCTAGACGACTGGCTCCTAACTGCCACCTCAAGGCATCTACTCTTAAAAACTCTAGCAGCCACTATCTCCCTAGGCAACTCCTTAGGAATCACCTTCAATTGGACAAAATTTGTATTGCTGCCATCACAGCGTATTCTGTTTATTGGTGCAGAAATAGACTCAAGGCAGATGCGAGTCTATCTTCCTGCGGAAAGGATAGCAACATTGCAGTCTCAGGTTTGGGCATTACTCCTCAGACGTCGCGCTCCAGCGAGAATGGTCCTGCAGCTGTTAGGTTCCATGTCAGCCACCATTCTTCCCATCCCCTTGGCAAGGTTGCATATGAGGATACTCCAGTGGCTCCTCTCAGTCCAGTGGTCTTATCAAGACCTCCCCCTCAGTCACCACATATTGATCACAGAGACATGCAAACAGGATCTTCGTTGGTGGCTTCTTTCCTCCAACCTGGATCAGGGGTGACCCTTCGTTCCCCCATCCCCCTTGGCCACGTTGAATACGGACGCCTCCCAGACAGGGTGGGGGGGACATTATCTGGACAGGTCGGTCCAAGGCACGTGGCACTCCGACGAGAATCTTCTCCACATCAATATCCTGGAAATGAGAGCGGTGCTTTTAACGTTGCAAGCACTGCACGATCACCTCCCCCGGGGGACGATTGCCATTCAGTCCAACAACATGTCGGTAGTCTAGTACTTGAACAAGCAAGGTGGAACCAGGTCTTACCCCCTTTGCAGAGAGGCCATGAAGGTATGGGATTGGGTGATTGCTACCAAATGCTTTCTAGTGGCAACACACATTCCGGGGACATCCAATGTGATAGCCGACAGACTAAGCAGGACTATTCTCTCCCCTCATGAATGGTCCTTGAATCACAAAGTGGTAACACAGATTTTCACAAGATGGGGAGTTCCATGTTGCTATCTTTTCGCAACTCCCCTCAACGCAAAATGCCAGCAGTTCTTCTCTCTCATTCCAGTCCCAGGGGAGATGCCCAAGGATGCTCTGGTTCAACCTTGGCCCTCCGGTCTGCTATATGCTTTTCCACCAGTTCCCCTTCTCCCCAAGATGATTCAGAAAGCGATTCGCTTGGGAAGCATAGTGATTCTAATCGCCCCATACTGGCCTCGTCAAGTTTGGTTTCCCTTTCTTGGCAAGTATGAAGAAAAGACAGTCCCTGGTTCCTGGACCAAGTTCCGGACCTCCTGACGCATCAGTCAGGACAGCTCCATCAGTCCCTACATTCATTGAAGCTAGCAGCTTGGCTACTCCTCTTCCGACCATAGTTAGGAGCCATTCTTTTGACCCTGAAGTCTTGCATATTTTGTCCTCGGCCCACAAGACTTCTACTAAAAAGATGTATAGCAATAAATGGAAGAGGTTTGCTATTTGGGCCCAACTACGAGGATTAGACCCTATGACAGCCTCGGTGTCAGAGGTTCTGAAGTTTTTAACTTCCCTGTTCAACCAGGGTTGTTCGGTGTCTACCATCAAAGTTCAATTGGCAGCTATTTCCAATTTTCACGAGAATGTAGAACCACCTTTAATGAGCAATAAGTTGTGCAAAGCTTTTATTAAAGGAGCTTGGCTTCTACGGCCCCCTATATCTCATCCCGCACCACCGTGGGACCTTAACGTAGTGTTAGGTGCATTAACCGCACCTCCCTTTGAGCCGGCAGCAACCTGTGACTTGAAATTTCTTTCTTGGAAGACTGCCCTTCTAGTTGCTATCACATCAGCCAGGCGAGTTTCAGAACTTCAAACCTTATGTGTCAAACCACCATACCTGGTATTTCACAAGGATAGAGTATCTCTTAGACCAAACCCATCCTTTATACCAAAGGTTTGTTCTAACTTTTGTTTGCAACAATCACTAGAATTACCAGTTTTTTCCCTAAGTATACAAACAGAGCTGAGTATACCTTTCACAGCCTAGATGTGCACAGACAATTACGTTTCTATTTGGATAGGACACACCAAGCACGAAAATCAGATCAACTGTTTGTGTCTTTTTCGGACAATAAATTGGGCAAAGCCATCACGAAAGTCACTATTGCCAAGTGGATCAGAGACTGTATCAGTCATATTTATCGCATTTCAAATAAAGAGCTTACAATTCCAGTGAAAGCTCATTCTACCAGGGCTATGGCCACTTCGGCAGCCTTTCATTCCAAGCTCTCTATTAATGACATCTGTGCGGCTGCCACGTGGTCTTCTCTACACACCTTTATTTCTCACTACAAATTGGATGTGGCATCTAGGGGTCGAGCTTCCTTCGGTTCCACGGTTCTCCGGACCATTTTCCAATGAGCCACCCAGGAATTAGGTGCTAGGGATGCTGTCCCATCTGTAGAGAATGTAGGCAAGATAGGATCACATTACATCTTTTAGTTATGTACTTACCATAACTTTAGATGTATGGGATCCATCTCGCCTACATTCCTAATAACCCACCCTCCTTCCCCCTGCCTTGGAGGCCAGAAGAGACCGGACGGTCCGAATACAACTGTTTTCCTCTCTTGAAACACCTGGCAATCTTATAACAACAGTCTATGTGTGTGTGCATGTGTGCGGACAAACAAGATCTGGGGAAGCAGTAGTGGTGCATCTTGGGATATGAGGTAACTCAGCCAATAAGAGACTTCGTGCTATTGTATTGCGTGCCGAGTCATCTGTAGAGAATGTAGGCAAGATGGAAACCATACATCTAAAGTTATGGTAAGTACATAACTAAAAGTTATGTCACAGCATGATGGAACAATACAACCCCCAAGTAAGGGGAAACAGGAGGAGCAGGAGACATCTGAAGAAGAAATATGGACATTGGAAAGAAAAAGAGATTTAATATGGTGCAATATTTATACAAAGGAGAGAGCAAAACTAATCAATACAAAAAGAGCAGCACCAAAAATATTTGAAGAGAAATACAGACAAAAGCATCCAGATATAGAAAAGTTAATAATACAAAAAATAAGAAAACAAAGGGAGAAGTAAAAAGTAGGATTCGTAATGCAGAAATTAAAGAAATTGAAATTGAGGTTATGGATTACCTGCAAAGTGAATGATTTAGTGTGGAAAATGTAACTCTGATAACACCACAGCAGGCTAGCATAATAAATCCCCAAATAAGGAGAAAGCAGAGGAGCAGGAACCATCTGGTCAGTTGTCATATGAAGATACTTTGGAGATTTCATCAGGAAACCAGTACAAAAGTTCAGCTGGAGTTGCACAGCAAGGGAAGGAAGAGAAACTGTGACAACTCTGACCCAGTCAATGTTGTGGAGTGATAGGCCAGTGAGTTCTCATATGAAAGAGTAAAGGATGATAAAGCATGAAACTGAAGAGAATACGGCACAGAGGATGCTCTGGAACGTTCTGTAGAATGCCCACAAGAAATAGAGAACAAAGAATGTGCCCTCAATTTAGAAGAAAATTATCAAAGGAAAGAGTTACTTGATTGAATAGAGATGGATAGACATATTAAGACCAATGAAAGAAATAGACTACAGAAAGTCAATAATACCCAAAATATTAGAAGTATGATCAAACAAATGAACACAGTAATCAGGACTGCTCATAGAAATTCATAGGATATAACAGAAGTAAATAGGATATATTACTGTGCAACTAAATTAGTAACATAAAACACAAAAAACACAGGGCAGTAAGGGAAAGGAAAAGGGAGAAATCAAATCCCATCATGGAAGTATTGAATAGAAAATGTAATAAAGTGATTAAGAAAAGAAGTGTCACTGTTAGAAGAGTACAGAAGAGGGAACAGATAAAAAAATATGCAAAAAGATAGACATGATTAAAGCAATGCACAGTATCAGAAAAGATCAGGATCTATTGTACACTATTGCAAATAATAAACTAAAGATATCAGCGCAGGCAGAAAAACTTAGAAGATATGCAGATAAATATAAAGGAAAAGTATAACGTACACACCAATCCCAAACTTCGAAACAAACAGGATAGAGCACTCCAGGATCCACAAAATAATTATTATGTGCTCTATCCTGTTATAAATGAAAAGTAAAAAAAATAAATTTAATGATGACTTAAAAAAAGTTTTATAGAGAATTGGGAAACAAAGTAAAAAGAATAGAAACTGTGGCCCAGGCAGGTATGACCCTAGCCCTGAGTAGCATCCTGCCATCACTCAGAATGATACCACAGTACAAGGACAAAATGATTGACTTCAACAATTGGCTAAGCTTCTGGTGTCATTCTAAGGGGATCCAGTATCTGTCTGCCTGGGATGACATGATTGACAGACCACAATGCTTTGCCAGAGATGGCCTGCATCTGTCACCCTTGGGATTCTGGATACTGGCTAAGGCTCTTGCCACCCCCATAGTGCCTTTTTTAGGCAAGGTTCAAATGACAAGCTCATCACCATAACAGGTACAAGCAAGCAAAATCTGAGGGTAATGCTACTCAATGCTAGAAGTCTAAACCTCAAAATGCATTTACCTGAGGCACTCCTTAAAATGGAGAACATCGACATCTGTGCAGTGATAGAGACCTGGTTCAAGGCTGCAGAGAGCACCCCTGCATTATCACACTATACTTCATACCATACCTTTCGGCCACCTAACCTGGACCAAAACACTAAAAACGGAGGTGTGTCCATATTCATTAAGGATATCCACACCTCCAGGCTAGTTGCTCAGCATAATGCATCCGAGATTATCCAAGTGCAACTAACTCTGGGCAAGACCACAATCCAAATTGTAACTTGCTACAGATCCCCCACCATGCCCCAGGATTCCCACTTCTCATTTCTTGATACACTGGAAAATATTAGAGTACAGCCCAACACCCTAATATTGGGCGATTTCAACTACCCCACCATTAACTGGGAAAACTACTCATGAACCAACTCTTTTGCTCAACGTTTTCCGGAATTCATAAATTCCAACATCTTGGATCAACTTATCCACACCCCCACCGGGGGCAGCAATATCCTAGACCTGGTCATTACCAACATGGGTGACTGGTGTTCCACGCCAGAGGTCAGTTGCTCGTTGGTCATATCCGACCACAAGCTAATCAGCCTAGACATCCACATCCTGCCCCCACCCCCCATTAGGGAAATCACCATAAAAAATGTCTCCAAAGCCAACTTCAACTTCTTAAGTCAGAAGTGACAAACTTCATGACACCCATGCAGACGGACAATAGAGGTACGACTGCTGAATCCTACACAAATCCACTTTATAAGCACTTACAGGAGTGCATGAATTGTGCTATCCCTAACAGAACCAATATACTATCCTCCAAAAAAGGAAGACAATCTGGTGGTTCCCTGCCATAAACAGGCTCTACAACGGAAGAAAGAAACTGTTGCAAAAAAAGAGTAAAATCCCATGATTGGAGGAACTCCCTGGTCAGCCCCAGTAAGAAGCTGAGATCCCTCATAAAATTCTCCAAAGCTAGTTACAAAAACGAAATTGTCACTGATTCTAAAGACAACCACAAAGCATTCTATAGCTATGTCAAGAATCTCAATGGCAACACTTAGTTCTGCTCTGAGTTACAGCACAATGGCACTAAATATACAGAACCAACTGATATTGCCAACATCCTGGCAGATAGTTTCAGTGCTAACTTTACCCCCTCTCACTCTCTAAAGGGCCCATTTCTATACCGGAAAAATGCAAAGTTCCTGTAATCACGGCTGCACAGGTAAAAACCACACTCTCCAAAGCCAAGAACACAGCATCCATGGAACTTGACAACATCCCAGGCTGCGTTCTACATGAACTACAGAATAAACTGTCACCCCACCTACGCACCATATTCAATCATAGCCTCACCTCAGGCTTTGTGCCCTCTGAATGGTGCACAGCGATGGTTATCCCACTCCACAAAGGAGGAGCCACCATGGACCCTGGGAACTACTGCCCCATTAGCATAATGAGCCTGGTCTGCAAGGCCATGGAAAGTATCATCATGGAACTTATAAACAAAGACATTAGTAATCTCCAAACTCTGGACCTCACCCAGTTTGGGTTTGTAAAAGGCAGATCATTTCTCCTAAATCTGATAGACTTCTCTGAAGCAGTCACCAAAGTCGTAGATGAGGGTAAGGTGGTTCACAGAGCCTATCTAGATCTTGCCAAGGTTTTGACACCATCCCCCACTCTGGAATTATAGATAAACTCACTAACTATGTATAAATGCCTATGTCACAAGATGGGTTGCCAACTGGCTCACTAACAGAACCCACACTGTGAAAGTAGCAGATTCCAAATCCGACTTCAGACCAGTGACAAGTGGAGTACCACAGGGTTCAGTCCTGGGTCCTCTCCTGTTTGGTATCTACTTTTCTGAAGTACTGGCTAACACAGAAGGTCTTTGGCTAATGAAGTTTGCAGATGACTGCAAACTAGGAGCCATAATTGAAACTCCTAAAGATGTGGACATCCTACAAAAGGGCCTCACTGAGACAGATGCCTGGTGTCAAAGCCATGGCCTCAAGTTCAATGTCAAAAAGTGCATTGTCATCCCCTTTGGTAAAAACTCTGTACCCATGAGCTACCACATAGGTGGTAGTCTAGTTAACACCGAAAGTGTGATAAAAGACCTTGGGACACAGGTGGACAGTAGCCTCTCCTTTGATAATCACATCACCACAGTAGTCAGGAAATCCTTCTACGTGGCACACCTCATCACAAAAGGTTTCTCATCCAGGAAAAAAGAGGTCATTGCTCCCCTCTGCTCATCACTCATTAGACCCATTATAGAGTACAGCACCCCTTTTGGTATGTACCTCACAAGACATCTACAACAGCTGGAAAGGCCACAGAAATACCTCACAAAGAGAATTACCAGCCTCAAACAGATGCCCTATGCAGACCATCTCAAAAAACTCCAGCTTTACTCTGTCGCATATCGCCTACTCAGAGGCAATCTCTGCCTAACATGTAAAGAAATCCCAATCCCTCCGAGCTGCACGCTCTAGGGACCTAAACTTTGTCACCACAATATACAGAACATGCCGGAGGGATAGATTCCTGTCCCAGAGACTTCCCATACTCTGGAACAAACTACCTGTCTATATCAAACAAAGCTCCTCATTAGCACTCTTCAAGAAAAATCTTGATGATTGGATGGGAAATAGGAAATTCACCCCGGGGATCACCTCTGTGGCTCTGCTTGACAAGGGCACAAGAAAATAATTTTCTTGGGTGGCAAAAGCCAGGGTAACTTTTTGGCTAAGCTTGTATAGGCCCTGGGGCCGATGGCCTAGTATCTACCTATGAACCTATGAACCAAAAAAGAAGAAACAGACACATTTTGGAGAAATATCTACGAAGATCCTGTGGAGCATAACAAAGATGCTGAATGGATAGAAGGCGTTAAAGAAAGAATACTAAGTTCAAATGTACAGGATATGAAATGGGATGAAGGAATGGCCAGAGAAACTGAAGCAAAATTAAGAAAAACTCCGAAATGGAAAACCCCAGGCCCAGATGCAGTACCTAACTAATGGCTAGAAGTATTAACATATTTGTATGAAGATTTAGCCATGAGTAATAACTGTTTATATGCACACCCCAAACAAAAGCCAACCTGGTTAACAACAGAAGAAACAATATTCCTCCTTAAGAGGAACCTGCAAGCTATCCTAAAAACTATAGACCAATAACTTGCATTCAGATGATGTATAAACTATACACTGGAATTGATGCTGACAGAGTTTATAGTCATTTAGAAGAAAATGCAATCATGGCACTAGAACAAAAGGGTAATAAAAGAAACTCATATGGAACAAAGGAGTATTTATTGCTAAATAAAATCATAATGGAGAGCGGTAAAAATGGAAAGAATAAGTATAGCATGGATAGTCGCCTCACAGTAAGATGTTGTTCGGTTCGATTCTCAGCTAGAGCGTCTTCTGTGTGCAGACATGCGTGAATGGGCGTACCTTCGTTGAAGGTTGTGCATCAGGGCTGGCAACTCAGCACGTAAAAATCTACTGCCAATCATTAGCGGACCGGAGTTCTGCTGTGGCGACCCCTAACCAGGAAAAGCCGAAAGACACAACAAGACTACAAAAAAGCATTTGACAGCATCCCACATTCATGGATGAAAGAGTGCTTACAAATGTATAAGTTAAACCATACACTGATCGATTACATTACAGCAACCATGAAACAGTGGCAAAGCACTTTGCAGTTAAGCCATGATAAAGGACAAATTATTATTCCAAGAAAAAAAATTCAAAGCAGGATATTCTAGATTGACTCTTTGTCACCACTGCTCTTTTGACTTGCCCTTAACCCATTAAGCTAACTACTTAACAGATTAGGTCATGGCTACAATTTGGCTCCCAGAAAAAAAAAAACAAAGTGTAAAGACTTCTCATTTTCTTTTTGTGGATGATTTAAAACTGTATAGTTCATCAGATGAGGAACTGAAAGCCAAAACTTTCTCAGATGATATTAGAATGTCATTTGGTCTTGATAAATGTGCAAGGACCAAGAAAATACCAGTCTGGGAAAGGAATGTGATATAAAAGAACATGAGCAAGAGGGAGTGGGTAAATATTTGGGAATTGATGAAGGATCAACAATAAAACATGGACATATGCAAATAAAACTTAGGAATATTTTAGAAGACTAAAATTAACTGAAAACAGCTCTGACATCTAGGGAGAAAGTCCAAGCTATAAACCAATTTGCTCTTCCTGTCCTAACTTACAGTTTTGGAGCAAGTGATTGATCCCCAAAAGTATTGAATCAGTTGGATAGGAAAACAAGAAAAAAGCTTCATGCTTAGCAAAGGATTTATAAAACTCAGTGTATAACAAGATTATATATTCCCTGTTCTGAAGAACCTCTGTGGTCTCTCCAGCTGCTGCATGTGCTTTGTGAGGTACATGCCAAAAGGGGCATTATACTCGATGATGGGCCTGATAAGGGAGGAATACAGGGAAGTTATGACTTCCATGTTCCTGGAAGAAAAACCCTTACTAATTAGGTGAGCCACGTAGAAAGCTCTCCGTATAATGAAGGCAACATGATGGTCAAAATTAGATTGCTGTCAACTTGGGCGCCCAGGTCCCTCACAAGTGCTTGCATGCTTAGGGCATTGTTATTAATGTGATAATTTGTGGAGACATCACTCTCACCAAAGGGGATGATGATGCATTTTTTGGCATTTAGTTTGAGGCCATGTTTCTGGCACCAGTCATTTGTCTGGGTGAGACCCTCTTGCAGTATGTCTAGATCACTAGGGGATTTGATGACAGCATCCAGCTTGCAGTCATCAGCAAACTTGATCAGCCATAGACCTCTGGTTTTGGCTTGCACCTCAGAGAAGTATATCCCAAACAGCAGGGGCCCCAAGACTGATCCCTGGGGTACGCTGCTCATTATGGGTCTATTACTTGAGGTAGCTTCCCCTATTTTGACTGAGTGAGTTCTAGCCATGAACCAGTTAGCTACTCATTGGGTCACATATGGATTTATGCCAAGTTGGGATAGTTTATCTATTATGCCCGAGTGGGGAATAGTGTCAAAGACCTTGGCCACGTCAAGGTAGGCGGCATGCACCATCTTCCCCTCGTCCATTGCTCTGGTGATGGACTCAAAGAAGTCTACCAAATTTAACAAGCACAATCTCCCTTTGACAAAACCAAACTGTGTGGGATCAAGCATTTTGAGGTTGCTGATGTCCTTGGTAATGTGGTCCATGATAATGCATTCCATGGCCTTGCAAATCAGGCTAGTTAGGCTGATGGGTCTATAATTGCCTGGATCAGTGGATGCTCCATCTTTGTGCAAAGGGATGATGGTGGCCATTCTCCACTCAGCTGGGACAAAACCGGTCCTCAGGCTTAGGTTGAATAGGGTGCCTAATGGTGCTGGGAGTTCCTGCCTAAGTTGATGCAGGATGCAGTCTGGGATGTTATTGTGTCCCATGGAAGCTGTGTTTTTAGCCTTTGAGAGAGCAGTAATGACTTGTTCGCTAGAGATAAGGGATGGGGGGCAGGTGCTAGGGATATCCTGGATTACTGATGGGGGGGACAGAGGGGTGAAGTTTTCACTGAACCTGTCTGCCGGCAGGTTGGCTATATCCATGGCATTTGTGAATGTGGTGCCCTTTACCATCAGTTTTGAGCAGATTTGGGTGTTTCCCCTTAGCCTGGAAAGGTATGTGAAGAAGGCCTTATGATTGTCTTTAGTAGATGTGGCCAATTTGGACTCAAAGTTAGCTTTGGAGGGCTTCACTAACAGCCTTATTTGCCTGTTTACACCAAGGAGAGATTGCTTCCAATTTGGCCCCTGTTCCTTCTTGACCCTGGGCAACAATTTTTTTTCCTTTTGTTGTAGAGTTTATTTATAGCTGATAGCCATCAGACAGGTTTACTCTTCCTTGAGAAGGAGGATTTTATCCTATCAGCTATTGCTGAATCCATGCATTTATATAAATGGTAGTATAGTAATTTGGTGTAGGTTTGGACATTAGTGCCAGTTCCTACTGTTAGGGAGGAGCTGTGAAGCTGTTTAGACCTTCCCTCAGGAGGTTGTAATCAGCTTTGGAGAAGTTTTATTTTTTTGTTTAACCATAGCTCGGGGGGGGGGGGGGGGGGATATGGTGACTTTGAAAGTGACCGCTTTGTGATCTTATCTTATCAGGGATGATGACACTGCGGGAATGCTGCAGTGGTTTTCTATGCTGGTTAGTACCAAGTCTAAGATGTTGTCACCTCTTGTGGGGGTGTCAACCAGCTAGTCTAAGGCATTGGCATTGACGAAGTCAAAGAATCTGAGCATTTGTGTTCTGGCTTGAGAAGTTCTTCCAATCAATGTTTAGGTAGTTAAAATCACCCAGGATCAGGGTATAAGGTTGAATCTTAATAGATATGAGGAGGTCAAGATAGGTGGCATGGGTGTCCTGAGTCAACATTGGGGGCCTGTAGCTAACTATGATTTGAATAGGGGTCTTGTCAACCATTAACTGCACCAGAAGCATCTCTTGTGCATCACTGTTTGACCAGTCTGGAGGTGTGTATATGTTTAATATATATTGAAACACCACCTTCTTTGGCTTTGCTGCCCTCAGCTTGAGGTCTGTATGCATGTATGTATAATAGGATGAGTAACCAGGTAAGGCTGGGGTACTCTCTGCAGCTTTGAACCAGATTTCTGTGACTGCACAAATGTCAGCATCTTCCAGGCTAAGAATGCTTGCAGTGAGTGCAGTTTTGTGTTGAGACTCCCAGTATTCAGCAGCATGACTGCCCTCTCCTCTTTTCTTTTTCTTATTTCTTTCTCACTTCTTCTCTATTCTTTTTCTTCCTCATATCTCTAATACCTTTCCCTTTTCACCTCAACGCATTTTGTATCAATTTTTATGTTAAATTTCATTGTAATTAATAATATGTTTATGTCACAATAATACTTGTTTTGTAATTTTGTAATTAATATTGGAGCTTTTCTCCCTGGGCCTCTACTAAAAATGGACATATATCCAGCTAGACTAGCCCGGTCAACAAATGTAAAATAAAAAAAATAAAATGACCTTTAAACTGCGTTTAGATGAGATTCTCATGTTGGTAGTTTTGACCTCAAGACATTGCCTAAAAAAGGTACTATGGGAGAGGCAACAGCCTTTGCCAGGAACCTGAAGTCCTAGAGAGACAGATGCAAGCCATCTCTGGCAAAACATCATAGTCTGTCAATCATGCAACAGGAGTGTTGCTGTCCCACTCCTTAGCTAAACAGTGGAACTCTCTCCCCACACACCTACACAACCTACCTAACCATACAAATTTCAAATCTCAGCTACTCTCTCATCTTTCTTCCAAATGGGAATGCCCTTGCCATGCTCCAACTTAACCCCCCCATTCCACCTTGCCACGCTCCAACTTAACCCCCCCCATTGCACCTTGCCACGCTCCAACTTAACCCCCCCATTCCACCTTGCACTGACTCATCCAACTACCTCTACTTATTACTTCATCCCACCCAAAACAATCCCTCCCGTACTAAAAACTAATTTTCTCTCTACTATCTATATCAAATATGCTACTACCCTTTCCATGCATAATATTTTCCTAACCTACTAATGGCTAGTAGCTTTATATTTTGAAATTTTAAACCTACAATTGAGTTTATAACAAAAATATTCACTTTATGTAAATGTTGAAATTTCTGTATTGAATTATGTCTTTTCATTTTTGTAACATTGTAACAAGCTGATTGCAAATATCATGGAGCTTATCTGTAAATGTTTAATTAGCTGTATAAACTATGTCCTTTTGTAACATGTGAAATGTAACTTGCAATTATTGTGGAGCTTTTCTCCCCGGGACTCCACTGAAAATGGGCTCTTCTTGGCCCAGTGGACTTCCCCAGTCATCAAACTTAAATAAAATAAAAATAAATAAATAAAATGTCTTCCCAGGCTGACAGGTACTGGATCCCCTTAGAATGACACCAGAAACTTAGCCAATTGTTATAGTCAATCTTTTTTTGTTTGTATAGAGGCATTATTCTGGGTGACGGTAGAATGCTGCTTAAGGCTACTGACATATCTGCCTGGAGCACATATTCGGAGAGCTCAATCATGTCTCTTTTCATATAGTCCAGAGAGGTATGTCTCAAGTCATTCACATCAACATGTACTATGACAGAGTCATAACAGTACTTGTTGAGGGACTTAAGTGCAAGGGTGATGCTGCAGATTCTGGCACCTAACAAACAACTTACCGTAACTTTCTCCTTATCCACTCTGGTGAGGGGCACATTTCTGTGTCTCACTATGACTAATATATTGGGTTTATGGTTAAGCTTTGATGGCTGCGTGACACAGGTATGTGAATTATGTGTGACATGTGGTGTGATAGGCTTTGGATTTTGTATGTGTTTTTGTCTCAGAGGTCTCTTTTGTTTAGTTATGTTTTTGTTAAGAACTTTCGCATATGTGAGTATGTTGTGTTGGTGTGGGTGATGTTTGAGGTGTGATGTTTGTGCAGACAACCTTCTCAGTGCCAGATATACAGACTTGTGAAAGAGAAAGCATAGACTCCATTTTTTTAATGTAATTATATCTCTCACAAATTGTGTTCCTAGGTGGGAGAGGGTTGTCTGTGCACATGAGACAGTTGCTACACTGTCTCAGGATTCCCATATTAACCAGATTGTCAGGAGAAACTGCAGGAAGCTGTCCATCCATATTTCTCAGAATCGGTGAGGGGGATGAGCTAAGGGGGGTGAAGGTGGAAAGATCTGAGATGGGTACTAGTAGCTTGGGTTTGTACAGAGGCTGTAAAGAAGATTCACTACCACAGGATTGAGCGAATGCTAGTAACCAAAAATTAGAAGCTGGAATACCTTGCAATGGGTTACATCAGTGCAGCAGTGATGTGTGACACACAAACAAGCACAGACCCTGCAAACACAGGGTTTAAATACCAGAAAAGATGGAAGAATCTAGAAGCTCAGATTATTACCCAGTCCAGCTAGCCCTGGCAATTTCAACCAATCACTCATGCTAGAGAAGGTCAAGCACTCTTGTTACTCTCACTGAAAGCTCATTTATGGCTAACAAAAGCAGAGGTGAAGCTAGTGTGTAACTAAAGTGGCTGTGCCAGGTGTGAGGTATTATGGAGGTGTGTTCAGCCAGATGCAGATGATGCAGTATTAGTACTGGTATTCAGAAATGAGTACTGATACTGCATTCCCAATCATGTCTAAAACACTTCACGTGTAGCATTTTAACTGCAGAAAGTTGCTTGCTATATCTGCAGCAAGAAGTTTGCTAGCAAGCAGTTTGCCATATTTTTTGTCCTCATTTTACAGTTCAAGGGGTGCCAGTTCAGAGAACTGCTCAGGGTGCTAACCTAGGCACAGTTCTGAAGAAAGGTGTTATAATATAAGTACAGGTTGTAGAGTTTCCAGAAAAATAATTTATTTGTGAGAATTTGTAGAAAATCTCATTCTAGAGTTGTATGCTTTATAATATAGTACTTATGTAAAGACTGTGACTGCAGTAACAATATATTTTAAAGAAGACTTTATTTAAAGTAACATTATTGTTATTACATCTTCAATAGTATTTACTGTTCACAAAATATTACATTTGTTTGTTGATTTTTCAGAAAATTCTCTGGAATTTATGGATGTATGTAGGCTACTAGAAGTGTGAAATTCCACAACTCAGAGGTGCAAATAAGTTAAGAAGGTAAAAGTGGAGGGCAATAGGGTGATAATGGAGTACTTTAACATGACACTGGAATAGCAGTATGATTTTCTTGTTTGGAATGATATAACTTCATAAGACATGTCAAAAAGTGCTTAATGAGGGGATGGAGAGGTTTAGATTGGTAGATATGTGAAAGGACAAAGAAGAAAGGTAGCTAGTTGTTACATTCTCAAGGATGGAGGGGTAAATGACACAGGGTTGACTAAATGGTGCTTCTTATGCTGTTCCTTGAACCTTTACTGATTGTATTGACTTTTACACTACTGCTGAACAATATCTCTATACTAAATATTTCAAAGAATTCTTGTATTGCTATTCATGTGGAAAAATGTATTTCCTTATTCTTTTATGTATTCTGCTGCACTGCATAAAAATTTTTACTTTTGTCAATCATCTGAAATTACAGTGTTAAATATCATCATTCATTGTCATGCACCGTATCTTTACCATGGTCTGCAAAGCTATGGAGCGTATCATCATGGAACTCATAAACAAAGACATTGGGAACCTCTAAACACTGGATCCTACCCGATTCGGCTTTGTTAAGGGCAGATCTTGCCTCTTGAACCAGGTCAACTTCTTTGAAACAGTCACCAAGGCCATAGATGAAGGGAAGGTAGTCCACACAGCCTACCTGGACCTCGCAAAAGCCTTCAACACAATACCCCACTCGGGCATCATAAATAAACTCACCAGCTTAAATATCAACCCCTATGTCACAAGATAGGTTGCAAACTGGCTCAGGGATAGAACCCACATGGTCAGAATTGCAGGTTCCATGTCAGACTCTAAACCAGTTACAAGTGTCGTCCCACAAGGCTCAATCCTGGGACCTCTCTTGTTCGGTATATATTTCTCTGAGGTACAGGCTAACATGGGAGGACTATGGCTGACCATGTTCGCAGATGACTACAAACTGGGTGCCATAATCGACTCGCCGACTGACACAAGCATCCTCCAAAAGGATCTCACAGAGACGGATAACTGGTGCCAGAGCCATGGCCTAAAGCTAAATGCCAAAAAGTGCATAGTCATCCCCTTTGGGAAAAACAAAGTGCCCACAAATTACCACATAGGTGGTAATCCATTAAGTACAGAAGAAGTAATTAGGGATTTGGGGACCCAAGTAGATAGCAATCTCTCCTTTGACAATCACGTTGCCAAAGTGGTTAGAAAGACATTCTATATAGCCCACCTTATCACAAAAGGGTTCACATCTAGATCAAGAGAGGTCATTGTGCCCCTCTACTCATCACTCATCAGGCCCATAATTGAATACAATGCCCCATTTGGGATGTACCTTACCCGACACCTGCAGCAACTGGAAAGACCCCAAAAGTACCTCACCATGAGGATCAAGGGACTCAAACAGATGCCCTACGCAGTTAGGCTAAAGAAACTCCATCTCTGCTCAGTTGCTTACCACCTACTCAGAGGCGATATGTGCCTGACGTATAAAGCCATGTCCAAACCAGAATTAATTGACATGCTCTACCTCAGGAAATCCAAATCCCTTAGAGCTACACGCTCCAGGGACTTAAACCTCAGCACAGAAATAAATAGAACATGCTGGAGGGACAGATTCATATCCCAGAGGCTTCCCTCACTCTGGAACAAAATCCCAATCCATGTTAGGCAGAGCCCCTCAATGACCCTCTTCAAGAGAAATCTTGACGAGTGGATGGGTGATCATAGGTTTACCCCTGGGATCTCTTCTGTGTCCCTACTAGACAGAGGCACAGTAAACTAACCTTAAAAGGGCTATCTTCTGTAACCTACTATACAGAGGCACAGTCAACTAATCTAAAAGGGTGGCAAAAGCCAAACACACTCTGGCTAGGCTTATAAATGCCCTAGGGCAGATAGCCTAGTATCAACCTATGAACCTATGAACCTATGTGGCCCAGGTCATGGCTGTAAATGGTCCTTGAACCCACCCTCCTTCCTGCTTAGCAAATGCAAAATAAATAAACCCACAACACTTTCAGATCACAGAATATTGAAGGTTAGGAGGAGATAGATAAAGAAGAGGGAAAGGGGTGGAGGTGAATCCTGGAGCATTGGTGGGAAAGGTAGTAGGTGGGATGTATGCAAGAGACAGTACAACAAATGGTGTCAAAGAATGAAGAGGGACGGTTGTGAGGATTATGGAATGAGATCAGATCAAGGCATCATGGCAGGATCAGTTACTGTGGTGGAGGGACATCATTGTGAAGAAGAAAGAAAGAAAGAAAGTTTACAGATTTGGAAAGGCAATTGAGAAAGAAGGAGAAGACTTTAGAGCAATGGAAGAAGAAGCCAGAAAGGATATAACTTTAGCTCTGAAAAAGCCAAAAGACAGAGGCTAGGAGGACAGCTAGGTGGGGGGTTTGGGTAGAGGCAGATATAAAGTTTAATGCTCAGGTTTAAGTATCAAAACAGGAAGACATGAGTAGAAGGAATCAGAGTAAATGAAGACAGAAGCTGAGTATTAGAGGTGAGAAAAAAACAGGAATTTTGTACATTTTGCGAGAGCTTATATGGGGCAGGGGTCCTAAACCAGGAATGAAGGATTCAAGATATATAAGGGGGTTATCTTGAATGCAAATGAGGGAGTATGACCACAGAGATCTTTTTAAGAAATACTTGGATCAAGGGTGTGGGGACAAAGTATAGAGGATGCTTTCTGCATGAACAGTGGCTTGTTGTGTTCTCTTATGAGGTTTTATAACCTAACTGAACATTGAATAACAGTGTAGGGCTGGGTGATATCTTCGAGCTATCCTGCATATGTTAATGTATAGCTGATTAAGTTCTATAAGAAAGTAGAGCAGCAGTTTGTCAGGAGTATTTAGCAATGTTATGAAGTAAGTCAAAATGCCAGTCAGATGAATAAAGTGATGTCCTTGCCTAAGTGGAAGAAAGACAGTGAACTCTGTGAAGCACTGATTTGTTGCCCCAACCTGCAGCCTCAACAGTCTCAAGACAAAGTATGAGATTAGGAATAAGGATAGATACTCAGAGTGTTCGATCTTGGCGGCAGCTAACTCAGCAAAACATACCAAAACTAAAATAAAGCCCTCTTTCCAGAAAAAGAAAAATAGTCCTGTTAAGGGTTTAAGCAGATCTTTATTCAAACATGAATGACTGCTCTTGTTTGATGAGAATGCCTGTCCATCATTGAGTAAAGATCTGCTTAAACCCTTAACTGGATTTTCTTTGGAAAGAGGACTTTATTTTATTTTTGCTAAGTTAGTTGCGGCCAGAAGGCAACATTCTGAACAGTTTTTCTTATTCCTAATCTTTTGACTAAGTAAAGGATTACTCAGTGGAGTGGGGTTAAGCTGAAAAGCCCTATGTAGTATGTATGGGTCTGGGCTGTTAAACTCTTGGCCCCATGGATCTTATTGGTCTTTAAAAAGATTGTAGTCCCAAAGTCTAACCCGGACTAAATAGACTGAGTGTAGCTGGGGGGGGTCCTTAGCCAGCAGTGTCCTCTTTGACTCACAGGGCTGTCCTTTGCAGTTACCACGTATCATTGTAATCTTTTGACTAATGGAAAGAGAAACAAGGAGCTACATGCCAGTTTTTTACATAATACTGGTGTAAAACTCTTTGTCAGAATGCGGATTGCTAGTCTGAAGAAAGTCTTATCAAAGTAATTGCTTCAGATCATGTAGGTTTTATGATAATCCTCAGAAGATCATCATAATCATTTTTAAACTTCACAGAGTGGGAGGAGCACTATGGAAAGTGAAATTGGGTATAGTATGACTGGATCTTCAGACCACTTTTGATTACGTTCATTGGGATTTTTGCTTAAGGTTGTAAGGAAGATAGCCGAATAGGGAAATAGCTATACATAGACAGCTGTAGATAAGGACACTGGTAGGTATCATTTTACAAAGTCTTTCCCCTTACAGCACTCACAAGGCTAAAAGACCCTTGATATAAAATTGCATACTATTGAGTGTTCTGATAATGCTCGCATTGATTTTATATGAAATTATTGAATATTTACTATAATTAGATTACTGGTTCTTGCTGGAGGCAGATGATTTCCAGAGTAGTTGTTGTATATTGAACTATAAATACTGAGTAGCAAGTCCACCCAAACATTATTCTGAAACCAAACTCCAAGCATTTATCATCACCCCTGCCCCAGAGTCATTCCTGTCAGTATCATGGACCAGCAATTCCCCACAACTTCTCCAGCCAGCCTGATTGAGATAGATACATTGAGACAGTGTGAAAATTGTTTCATGCTGATGATCAACAATTATTCAAACAGTATAACAAAGTATGTGAGAGATGTACATGTGTAATATCCTTAGAAGAAAAAGTCTCACACACTCAGATACCAAAATCATTAGCAGTACACCACATATCACAACTCTCCAAAGCCGTCAAAATACACCTAATTCATCATATGCTGAAATTCTAAAGATTAACTTGCCTAAACCTCAAAGACTTCCAAAATAGAACACAGGCACAAAGTACACTCAGCAAATTAAGCCTACTTCATCACAACAGCACAAGGAGCCCCAAAGTCCCAGATGCTGAGCCTGTAAGGCAGGTAGGTGACTCGATTGTACAACATTTAGATGTGCCTCAGCAGGCCGAGCAAGGAAACAGTGACAATTAGTTGGCTTGTCTGGTGCTAGGATCTGTCAGATCACACATGCACTCAGGTCCTTGAACAAGTACCAGTATGACTCTCTCATAGTTCATGTCAGTGTCAATGGCCTGAGATGTACCTCCTTGGACAATATGAAGGGACACATTATGGAGGTCTCAGATTATGTATCCAAGGTAGGTATGAACCAGAAATTTGAGCAGCACTGTATCTTCTCCAAGGATGATACCATTATATAAGTAAAAGTTAACTGACTTCAATAATTGGCTTAATTTCTGGTATCATTCAAAAGGGGTCCAATATTTTTCAGCCTGGTATTTTCATCACCTGTTAGGTCCCCATAAAGCAGTCTCCTCAGAAATAAAACTGAAACCAGAGTTCCAGCCAAGGTACTTTTAGAAGTTTCTTTAAGACAAACTACCTACTCCTAAGTGATACATTGACAAGCTTCAAATCCACAAAAACTCATTTAACTCTACTAAATACACAGAAACATATACCACCACACAATGCCAGCATCTAAACAGCTGCATAGATGCAGCTGTATGCAGCTGTATCCTGTAGGAACAGGTGCTTGGCAAACCCCAGAAACAAACCGACATGGCAGAACCATAATATCAACAGCCTTATAATAAATAATTTTGACCAAAAGTAAGAAGAATTCCCAGAATATTAGCACCCTTTTCACTAAAATAAACAACTTGGAAACTTAATAAAATCTACCAAAGCAAGGTTTGAGGTTAAAATAGCTACCCAAGCCAAAGGAAATCACAAGGCATTTTTTTAAATTATGTTCATAATCTCAAAAGCAGAATGTAGTAATGTGCTGAGATGATTGTGAATGTTGTTACCTACACTGAGGCTGAAGATATAGCAAACCTACTGACAGATTAAATTTAGCTCTAGCATTACTCCTCTCTCTCTTCTGTTTGCCCCTCAAGATATACTTAAAACAGACTTGCCATCAGCTATAACACAAGACGAGCTCTTAAAAGTGCTATCAAAAGCTACAAATGCTGCATTGATGGGTCCTGATGATATCCCTGGATGCATCTTAAATAGAATGAAGTATGATTTAGCCACACCCCTAACAACATTGTTCAGCCTCAGCCACACCCCTAACAACATTGTTCGGCCTCAGCCACACTCCTAACAACATTGTTCAGCCTTAGCCACACCCCTAACAGCACTGTTCAGCCTCAGCACCATACAGGTTTGTACCAAGTGAATGGAGAACAGCTACAGGCATTCCACTGCATAAGGTAGGACCTTCCATGGAGCCAGACAATTACAAACCCATAAGTCTGACCAGCCTCATATGCAAAGCCATGGAAAGACTTACCACGGAATTAATCAGTCAAGACATAGTGCACTTCCAAACACTGGAGCCATCTTAGTTTGGTTTCTTCAAGGGCAGGTCATGCTTACTCAGCCTGGAGGATTTTTCTGAAAAGGTCACCAAAGTAACAGATGAAAGAAAAGTAGTACACATCACATACCTTGACCTGGCCAAAGCATTTGCCACAATTTCCCACTCAAGCATAGTAGAAAAGCTAAATAAATTGTGAATAAGCCCCTATGCCACCTGCTGCATTGCCAACTGACCACAGATAATCAAAATAGGGGAATGTTACAGCAACAAAGACACCATTCACCAGTGGAATCCCCCAATGTTCTCTGTTGGGACCTCTCCTGTTTGGCATCTACTTTTCTGAAGTAAAAGCAAACTCCAAAGGGCTCTGGCTGACTAAGTTTGCAGATGACTGAAAGCTAGGAGCAGACATTAAATCACCAAATGACTTAGCTATCTGCAGGAAGGTTTGTCTCGAATAAATAACTGGTGCCAAAATCATGGACAGAAACTAAATGCAAAAAAATGCACTGTTGTATCCTTTCTGAAGATGTCTATCTCAGGAATGACTACATTGACAATATACCCCAAAGAGTTGACCCAATTGTACAGGATTTGGGAACATATGTGGACAGTGACCTAACTATCAACCAACATGTGCCCATTGTTATAAGAAAGTCCTTCTATACTGCACAGCTTATAAACAAAGGAATTGAGTCTAGATCTAGGGATGTCATTGTCCCCTTTTACTCAGCCCTCATTAGGCCAGACATTGAATATAATGCCCCTTTGGCATCTATTAGTCTAGGCACATGGAACAACTGGAACACCCACAGAGAAATCTTACTGAAAGGATACAAGGCCTAAACAACATGTCCCACATAGACCAACTCAAAGCCCTGTCACTGTACTCAATATTCTACAGATAGCTAAGGAGTGATCTGTTTCGGGCATACCTGGCATCCTCCAACTCGTTACTGATGGATTTACTGCACATCAGCAAGTCAAATGGTATCAGAAATACTTGATCTAGGGTTTTAAATCTCTTCTGCAACTCAACAGAATGGTTTGCAGGGACAGGTGTATTTCGCACAGGATACTGCTACTCTAGAACAGACTTCTCATCCACATAAAACAAAATTCATCTCTGTCCATATTCAAGTGCAACTTAGATCTGTGGATGGGAAACAAAACAATTACCCCAGGACTACTCCCTGTACTACTAATGGACAGAGGCAGCTCCTAAATACTTCATCACACACGTGGGTCCCCTCAAATTATCTGTGGTATAATCCCAGCTATTTGCTGTTAGGAATAATATATAATTATTGACCATGGTGTGATGGGTAACGCTAGTCTATAACCAAATGAGATTATTTCAAGCACAAAAAGGGAAATGGGCTAAGCTTAAAATAACCCTCAAGGGCAGCTAGCCTAGTACTTACTTGTGAGCTTGAGTGGGGATAGGTAGGTCACATCCTAAACATCCAACTTGTAATAGCGAACCTAAAAATGTCAAACATCACAGGGAAAGACGTCCGTTGGCCACAAAAATAAAAAAATAACTTTACACCCAAACTAAGTGGGGACTTCACACCCCCTGACATGGGGGGCTGTGCCCCTCATACCCCCCCTAACTAAATATACCAACTCCGAGATTGCTCTACAGTAAACAAAAGGTCTAAATCTAGCGAAAAGCCAAGGGAAATCTTTCTCTGTGTTAAATTGGCCATTCGCCATTTTTTCCTTTTGATATTGCAAGTTCGATGTTTAGGTGTTTGATCACCTAAACATTTAATCTTGTAATCCAGACCCGGTAGGTCATGGAGGAACAAGGCATGTTTGCCCAGTGTGCCCTGGGTTACTCTTGCTTGTGATAGAATATCTGGTGCAGAGACTTAAAAGGTTTTTGAAAGTAAGGAGATGACACTAGGTATGGGGTATATTTATTCGAAGATGGCTGCATGGTTTTATTGGACAATGCGGAGCAGCATTTGGCAGGGATGTTGGACATTTTTAGGGAGTTTGGGAACAAATCAGGGTTGTGCTTTTATCCAAATAAGTTGTTAGTATTATGGTTAGGTAAGGTGGACAGGACACAGATGAGTTCACCTTGAGGAAAGGGGGAAGAGAAGTACTTTGATTGTGGTTAGATTCAATATGAAGGTAACTGAGGTGATAGGAGGTACTGCCAGCCATGCCAGGAGAAGTAGGGCACTGGATGTGTAACATATGCAAGCACAGCTAGCTGGAATTTTGTACAGAATTATGTGTCATTTGTTTATCAAACTGATTTGTACAGATGCTTGTGTTGAAAAATGTATTTGTAAACTGCTTGTGTTAAAATGTATCAACAGTGTGCCCTGCTGGAAGAAAAAGAAATGTACAAGCATTACTTTAACTGAGTCAAATGTATATGCTTCAACAGAAGGGAAGAGGTTAATCTTAAACTTCAAAATATATCTGAAATTAAATTACTTTATGGGTTAAACCATTAAGATGTTATCCCACAGTATTGAATTGAGCTAGAGATGCAATGTCTGTGCTGCAGAATAGATTGTAGCTCCTGTAGGAAGAGTGGAATGGTTTTAAGGTTTTATGACTTCCACCAGATGCACCACATCTGAGCAATGCTCTGTGTGTGTATGTGTATAGTAATATATAGAGGCTAAAATCCATATGTGGAGAGCTGATGGAACATTTTAATTTAGACCATAGAGACTGGTTGTCCCACTCAAGAGTGATAAATAAGATAAAGTCTCTATATAATAATCATAGGGGAACTTGTAGGGGTGGGTCAGGTAAATGAACAAGATGTAGAAAGATATTGGAAAGAGATAGATAAAGGGAGAACTGTAGTGATTTATAAATCCCTGGGTTTAGAAGGGTCATAAGCCATCAACATCTTGTCAAATATCTTTGCATCGGCATAACATAAAAAAAAATTGAAATGTTGGGACCCACTATAGCGAGTCCAATAATGTAGAAATTGAATGTCTGAAAAAACAAACCTACATATCTTATATGTCCAAGATGGCCATTTCTCAGAATTAGGGTTTTCTCCCAGTTATGGCAGTCTTGGAGCTAATATAAAAATATTAGCGGGGCGGCGCAGTGATGCAGCGGTTAACGTTGTCGCCTCACAGCAAGAGGTTCTCTGGTTCGATTCTCGGCTGGGGTGCCTTCTGTGTGAAGTTTGCATGTTCTCCCTGTGTTCGCGTGGGTTTCCTCTGGGTACTCCGGTTTCCTCCCACATTCCAAAGACATGCATCTGGAGCATTTCTCCCCGGGCCTCCACTGAAAATAGGCTCTGTGGAACCTAGTCGGACATTCCCGGTCAACAAATGTTAAATAAAAAAATAAATAAATAAATAAAAATAAATAAATATGTTCAAGTGTATGGGAGACTTGCCTGCACATGAGACTGTGCAGGGGCTTGCCCTCCTGAGAAAAAGAAGCATAATGTAGAAGAGCAACATTCGAGAGTCACACTTCTCCTGCATTTTCAATCATTTTTTTTCCGTGAAGTCAGCACTCATTATTTCAATAGGGAGCCAAACGGATGTATAGTTCGCCAAATCACCTTGACTCCCTTCCACTTGGGAAAAGCTAAGGGTGGCTAATGGAGAGTAATAGAGAAATATATATATATATATATATATATATATATATATATATATATATATATATATATATATATATATATATATATATATATGGGTCTAAGTCATATGAGCGAAAGCTCATTTAATCAAAACCCATATTATCGAGATAAGTTGCATGAAACATCACAACAGTGGAAGTTTAAAATGCAGAATCTCACATAATCAAAAACTCCTTCCCCGACATCTCTGACTAATCCATCTACCTATCTTTTTACAAACAGCAAAATAAAACCTTCTATTATACTTACATAATAAAATAACTTACCCTAAATTGAAAACAGAACTGCCTACAAATGAAACTTCCCATAATTCTTCACACCGTTAAAGAAACACCACAAAAACATTTCAGTACAACATACCTGACACTATGAACCAATGAGAACTAACTCCACCCCATACACCCCAGGAAATCAAATATACCAGTTCCGAGATTGCACTGTCTTACATGTAAATTGATTCTTTTCAATTGTAAGAGAGATGACATTTTAAATTTTTGCTGCTGTGATGTTTCGTGCAATTCGTCTTGATAATATGGGTTTCGATTATATGAGCTTTCGCTCATATGAAGTAGAGCCATATATATATATATATATATATATATATATATATATATATATATATATATATATATGAGAAACAAACTGTATGGAGAAGAAAACAAACTAAATAACAATAAAATCTTCTGGAACCCAACAGTCAAAAAAATTAAGCCAAACAGGTGTTGAGCGCTTTCATTCTTTAACAGTTAAAAGAACTTCATCAGGAGAATGCACTAAAATGGTACAGGTATTGTTATAAATACTGCAAAGATCATTATTTCAGCCAATAATTACATGGTGTAGGAAGGATTTAAAAAGATAGAAAATAGCAGCCAACGCTCTACAAGTGGGAAGTGACACGCTTCTCTGGGGGTGATGATCATCTGAGCCCGCATAGTGCGCATTTGATGTTTAAAATTTCACTAATGCCTGGAAAGGCTTCTGCATTAACTAAAAGTTGACACTTCAATTTATGCACTTCGAGAAGTGTGTAACCATCTCTGAAAAATACATCAACTTGTTAAAGTACTTAAAACTCTGAAAGCTGCTGCAGAAAATATTGTGTTTCCCTAGTGCATTTTTAGTGTCCTTGTTTCTGACCACTGCACAGTGTTCTTTAATGTGGTCTGAGAGTCTTCTGCAGGTTTTCCCAACATAAAAGCTTTCACAGTTCTCGTAGATGCTTGCATACACAATGTTTTTACTGTGTCACATGAAATGCTTATTAAAAACAATTTTAACATTGCAATGCTTAAACAAATAATATTTTCCTGTGAGAATGTGTTTACAAGATATGCAAGCCCCACAGGTGAATATGACAATCTGTTCATTGACTGGTGGGTAGTTGTCGAGATGGAGATTTTGCTCTGGTTGGGACAAGAAAGAACTGAGGGTTTAGCTCTTTTTGTAAGAGAAGTTGGGACGGTCACCTAGCGTGGAATGCAAGTCTCTACTGCTAGTGATAATGTTCCAAATAGGGAACATGTCATTGCAGATGGGTAGGGGAAAGCTAAGAGTGTAATCGGTGTCTGGGTGCATAGTGCATTTAGGGTGGAACCCGAACCATAGAATTAGTTGAAATCTGGTAAGGTGGGCTGTGCTGACTTCTCTAGCAATGCGGTCAGTAAGATTGCTAGGGTAATGACTCTGTAGGAATAAGCTGTGCAGGAAGCTGCCTTCTTTTTGAAAGATTATGTCATATGATGACATTGCTTACCAGACAGGAAAGATGACTTGACCTCTCACTATGTGGGATTTCATAAAGTGAGGGTTCTGGCTTATATAAACTTGTTTCTATACTTTTTTTGTGGAAGATGCTAAGGGAACTAGTGTCCAATGTGACTTCAGTGTCAAGGAACTGGATAGTTAACCAAAGCCTGAAATGGTAAAATTCAGGAAAGGAATGCTATCGGAGAGAGCCTGGTTGAAGCTGTGCGGTTCAGCCTCAGAGCCCTAGTAGATGAAAAATTTATTGTAGATATAATGGTGATACTATCTGTTTTTGTGGAATTCTGGTAGATGCACAAATGTGCTGGATTCCCATGCATTGAGGACTAGATTGGCATAGCTCATGGCCATTTTGGACCCCATAGTGACCCCCATTGTTGTTGATAGATTTTGCTGTTGAACTGAAAAACATTGTTATTTAGGATTGCCTCCATGAGACTGCAGATGGTGTTAATTTTAGTCTTGGTGAAGTTGGTGTGCTTAAGGAAAATTTTTTTTGTAAGAAGTAACCAATCCAAGTGGGAAATGTTGGTATAAAGTGACTCGATGCCCAGTGTTACCAACATATGTTCACGCGCTGTGAGTTCAAGGGAGAATAGCTCATGCATGAAAGCTCATGAGTCTCTGAGATAAAAGGGGTGGACTGTACTATACTGTTAAGGACACTGTCTGTGTATTCTGCAATTTTCTCGGTTTTAGTTGTTTTGTTGGAAATGATGTGGTGCCAGAAAAGGGGATTGTTGAGATCCTTGTGGATTTTGGGAATGCCAAATAGTTTATCTAGACTAGGGTTGGGTACAGACAAATACAACATATCTTCTAAAGACAAGCAGTTACTTTGTTCAAGATTATTAAGTAAAGCATCAATATTTTTAAAATGTTCAGTGATAAACACGATATCAGCTACTCTATATAAGTCATTATTGATTAAACTAACATCAGTTTTGGCTATATAAATGCCTTGTTCCATTATTACTAACCTTGTGCATTTGTCTGCCTTCATAATGTGCAAGCTTTTGTCATTGCTGAAGTGATGCAGAGCCACAAGCTCTCCAGAGGTGAGTTATACCATTTGTATTGGTTGTGATCATTAAGTAGCTCGCATAGATCCCATTCGCAAACTTTAAAAAAATATTAAGCATATTGTGGAGAGCCAGGTTGTATATGCTTTTCCTCCTGTGTGTGATCCCAATGTCAGTGTTTGGGGGATTGTCTGTGTCCTTGTCAAGGAGCAATTGAAGATTAAGTTTCCTAAGGTAAAGACCCAGGTGTAGTAACAAATTAGGCAGGTTAGCCCTTTGTACGGGAATGAATGTAAATCTTGTGTTGTGCACCTGGAGCTGTTCAGTTGACAAAATCCTGTTGGTGAGGTTGAAAGTGTTGGCCACTTCTTGAAGGGCACCGGTTACGTCTGGTGGCTCCTAGTTCTCAAGCCCCATCCATATGGTCTGCCTCGACCGCATGCTCTTACAGTATTTATAACAATACCTATATCATTTTAGGGTATTCTTCTGATGAAGTACTTTCCACCATTAAAGAACAAATGCTCAAAACACCCATTTCCCTTAATTTTTTGTATTTTGGGTTCAAGAAGATTATTTATATATATATATATATATATATATATATATATATATATATATACATATATGGTTTCATATGAAACCATCGAAAGTTCATTCCATTGAAAGTTCATTCCATTGAAAGTTCATTACATTGAAAAGCATTTGCCCCCTTCCCCAATGTTGTGCGACCCTGGAGTTGATATATATAGTTAGGGGGGGTGTGGGGGGCTTTTCGATGTAATGAACTTTCAATGGAATGAACTTTCAATGGAATGAACTTTCGATGGTTTCATATGAAACCATATATATATATATATATATATATATATATATATATATATATATATATATATATATATATTTAAACAGGAATTTTTCTGCAATCATGGCTGGGAAGTGATGGACAGAGTGGAGAGGCTAGGCCTAGCAGGGGGTAGTTACCGCTAGTTTCTTCAAATGGGTTAAAACACATTTACAAAAGAAAATTAAGGTTGTTGTAGGAAGCTAAGTGCTGGAAATGTGGAGAAAAGGAAGCTGACCAATTGCATACGTGGGTAGTTTTGCCAAGTGATGGATATTCAGTGGAAGAAGGCTGTTGCAATCCAGAATAACATATATAAGAAGATATTGGATGTGAGGTGGGCATTTCATGTGTTTATTTAAAGTGGGGAGGAGAGAAGTTGGGTTTAGAAATCTGGAGTTTGCAGAAGCAGGTAGAGATAGAAGTAGTAGTTGGTAAGGAAAATTATTGGAACTGGAACTTAATCGAAGAGTAAGACAAAGGTGTAACTATGAATATTTGTAAGGCTGGAAGAAGAAAATCCAGAAGGCTATAAAGTGCAGTGGTTTACTGGCGTATTAAAGGTGAAAGTGGAAACAGATGAGGAGACACAGGCTAGAATGGCATTCATCAGACCTATCATTGAGTATAATTCCCCCTTTGCTATGTACCTAATCAGGCATATCCAACAACTGGAACATCCACAGAGGTTCCTCACTAAAAGAAAACAGGGCGTAAGTAAAATGTCCTGTGCAGACTGCCTCAAGGCCCTATCCATGTATTTTGTCTCTTACAAGCTGTTGAGGGGAGATCTATGCATGTCATACTGTGCATTTTCAGACCCTGATCTGATGGACCTCCTGCATATCCACAAAACAAATAGCACCAGATTTACCCATTCTAAAGACTTAAACCTTGCCTGTGATGTAAATTGGACCTGCTGGAGATACAGGTATGTATCCCAGAGACTACCCCATGTATGGAACAGGCTCCCCATCCATGTGAAGCAGAGTTCCTCCCTAACCCAATTCAAGTGCAACTTGGACAACTGGATGGGGAACAGGAAATTCATCCCTGGTTTAGCAACTATGTCTCTAATGGACACAGGCAACCTGCAAATGGTTCATCTCCCAGGCCCCTGCTTATAAATGTTTCATCTCCCAATCCCCTGCTTACATTTTCCAAGGGTATCAGAACTTGTCAGGAATTTAGGATGCATGGCTAGGATTTGTAGTCATTAGCCTAGTAAACACCTATGAACCTATGATTACAATATTTTAAGAAATGAATTTCTAGTCTTTGATTCTTCATATTGGAATTATTCAACACAAGTAAATGATGAAGTATTTTTCGGATGTTGATAAAAAAAGTATCCTTAAAAATCTGTTGGGAATTCTACTTCATCACTTTATTGGAGAATATTTACGTGGAAGTTCTTGCATAGAATCTTTTTAACTCCACATAGGTTAGCTTTCATTTATAAAAGAGAGATAAAAAATGTTGGAGATGTGATGAGATTCTGGATATAAATTGGCTTCATATGGTTATATAATGTATAACAGTTGTTCCATTTTGGTTAGAGTTTAGGAATTTTGCTAAAGCATTATGGTCTGATAATTATAATATTACAAATTCATTGATTTTATTTAATGCCCCAATTCCAGATTCTATACCTAAAATACAAGCACCTCTCCTTTGGTCCATTCTGGCTATTGTCAGTAAAAAATTATTACAAAAAATTGGAAAAGTAAAAATATTCTCTCTTTCACTTAATTTTATCTGTTTAGCATAGTCTGTTTGTAACAATGAATTGCAAACTATTTATAGGAGAACATCAAATGTTACTCCAATATTTATCATGGCAAAAACTTAAGAGATTTATTGGAAAAATATTAATGGCTTTGCTTAAATTAAATTTTTGTTATGGACACCGCAAATAGTTTTTTGATTGTTCTGCTTTGTTAAATGTTATATCTTGTTTTTATTTTGTTTTAAAATTAAAAAAAATATTAAAAAAGAAAAAAAATAAGAAGATACTGGTCATAGATTATGAGGTGGAATGTGGTGGAAGAGATTATGCAAGATAGTGTGGGAGCAACCTGGGTGGTGTCTTTTGGAGGGGTCTGGAGTTTGAACCATCAAGTGGAGAGAAACTGGACTTGCTTTCAGATATTCTTTTTAGGTTGAGGTCTGCCATCATTACTCAGATCAGTTGGATGGACGTGAGCTTTAGGAGAGTTATTAATGCAATAGCTGTTCTGCTGTGCTATGTATTTGATTTGAAAGGGTTAGGATCCTCATAAATGTTATAATATGCTCTGTTGTGCTTCTAATTTTATTATTTGGAGAAGTCTGTTTTATTTGTGCTAAGAAATTTTTTTTGCATATATGGTATATACAACCGTGAAATTTAATATTAAGTATAAAAGTGAAGACTGTCATCCAAGAAATATAAAATGTTGATGGGACTAGAAAATGTGATGAGTTCTGCATATGTCGTTGTGTTTGGCATAATCATACGTCTCAAGTGTACCTCATTATGAATAATGTTCCTCATTTTGAGTCTTAAAAATTTCATGTTCCTCGCAGTTCCACATTCAAAGAGTCCATCACACATTCAGTGCTAAGATTTTTTTAATTGATATTCATAGTAAATAATGCTGAGTCACAATAATTCAACAACACAGTGCATTATAAATATAAAGTAACATTTTAATCATGCCATGAGACCCTAGTTGAACTCACTAGCAATCTGTTTGTTGATGTTCCACCTTTTTGCCCATTTCTGCCATGTTATGAGAGGTAGTGTTCCATTTTCTAAAGATCGATGGTTGAGAGCTATAGTAAACATACTGAAAGAAATGTGAAATTACAAGCAGTTGCTGAATTTACATTATATGTAACTATTGACACAATGACAGCACTGCCATTTCCTAGTGCTTAAATTATGTAAAAAGAATTGACACTATTCAATGACAAGCATATTTATCTGTAGTCATACACATGTACAAAATGAACTCAAAATGGCTGCATGAATTCAACAGTTTTAATAAAACCAAAGGAACATCAATTATACAACTTATTCCTTTCTCCTTAATGACACTGTTCATTACCAAAAATGTAAATGTAGTACATGTATAATATGTATCTATATATATATATATATATATATATATATATATATATATATATCTATATATAGTTTCACTTTACAATCGTGAAATACTAAAATATCGAAATTCAGTATCTCGAGACTGTAAAGCCGAAAACTGAAAAACCCCAAAAGCACGAAATTCAAAATTGTGACTGCCCACATACACACTCCACACACAAACAAGCGCACATACACCTTCCGCCCTATGCTACAGACCAACAAAACACACACGAATACAACAATGCTAATAAACCCTCATACCCTACATATAGCCCCCTGCACCCCGCCCCCACACCCCCACTACTTATATATACTAACTCCGAGGTAGCTCTAAAAACACAAACACACAGAAACCACCACTACACATTCTACACTCCCCTTGCACAAACACACATCACATATGTGCAAATACCACCACTCTCAACACTTACAGACTCACAATCTCACCTACCTACCCTAACCCACATCTCAAAACTCAAAACACACTCACACACACTAAAATCCCTACCCAAAACCCCTAGTAAAACATCACTTACCTTAATCTCCAGCTACATCCACATACCACACCGCAAATCATGAACACAGTAAATCCCATGTCACGTATGCAACTCCACAACCATGGATTTGACATTTTCGCATTCAGGATTCTGCACTTTCGCACAAGTGCAGTTTCGACACTTCAATCTCGAGCTAATGAAACTCGATATTTCAGTAGTTTGAGATTCTGAAGTGAAACTATATATATATATATATATATATATATATATATGTATATATATATATATATATATATATATATATATATATATATATATATATATATATATATATATATATATATATATATATATATTTATTATTTTTTTAAATGTAATATATATCCCATAATAACTGGGAATAAACTGTCTTAGTCCCTAAGCCAACTATGTGAATTATTCTGACCCCTACACCACCATACTTAGTGTAATAATCTTTACCCTGCCCCTAACCCCAACGTTATAAATTACCCCACTTAAAAACCCTTCACTAACAGTATCACTAAACAAAACACACATATACACACACACACACACACACACACACACACACACACACACACACACACACACACACACACACACACACACACACACACACACACACACACACACACACACACACACACACGCATGCACACAAGCACACACACTTCAAACAAACCAGTACATCTGCACAATACAAAAACTATCCCCTTCTCTAGAACTAACCAGGAGACACTTTCACACACCTTCTATGAGCACCTGCACATACCCTCTCACTCTCAATGTCAAAACATTATGCATATTTATTTATTGAAAATAAGCAAGCACAACACCAGAGGGTAAAGAGTCCTGTGGTTATGTCCAAATATCGTATCACAAAATATCGCAAAACGAATAATAAAATATTCATCCACAGGATTCAAGCAGAGCATGTGCCAATAGCTACGCCAACACAGTGATGGCTAGATGGAAGGAGGCACAGCTTTTCCCCTTACCAGAATTTCGATGCAATGTTTCATTTTATAGACGTTTTGTAGACGATCTTTTTTTCATTTGGTTTGGGTTGGAAGTGGAACTTCTTGATTTTGTATCACTTATCAATGATTTGACTAGTTTCCTTCGTTTCACTGTGAACTATTCTAGATGCAGGATTTCCTTTCTTGATGTAGATATAATGAGGCTTGACAATGGCTTATTAAATACATCCATACCCTTCAAGGCATGTTATAGGAACACCCTACTCCATAGGGAAAGTATGCACCCCTCTTTCATGTATGGAAATGTGGTAAGGGGTCAAGCTATGAGGGCCTCAAGACTTAATCCCACTCATGATGGAGATATGTTGGAAGTTTTGAACCTTAAAGAAAGACTTTTTGATAGATGCTACAGACAACGTGAAGTGGAAGTAGCTATTGATACTGTAAATTCCCTTAGACCAACCAGGGCCAAACCATACTTTTCTGATGGTGGGTTAATTGAGGATCGGCCACAGGGTTCCTGGGGTTTAGGACATCTGAAAGTCCCATTATTTTATACAACTGATATAGCAAAGATTCAAAATGTATTTGAGAAGCAGTGGGATGTACTTTTATTAGATGAAAATATTAGGAAAGTTGTAGGATCAAAACCAGGCTACGTTTTTAGGAATAGGAAGAATTTGAAGCGCATTCTTTGCCAACGACCTTTAGACAGGATACATCATTATATCTCTTCTGAGTCAGTTAACACTAGGCCATGTAAGAAGTGTAAACAATGTTCCTACATAGATGAGAGAGTTTCCTTTATACATCCTGTCACTAATGATGAGTATACTTTTCACACCAACACGAACTGTCAAAGTGAACATTTAGTGTATTTGGCTAGGTGCGTTTCCTGTGAGTCTTTCTATATAGGCAAGACCAATAGAAAACTCAGGGAACACATTAGAGAACACGTATATCATATTCGTATAGGTACCCATACCAATGCCCTTGCCAAACACTATAAGGAGAGAGGTCCTAGTCACATATTTGTGTTCCTTGTTATACAAGTATTTAAACCAAATATACGAGGTGGTGACATTGAAACATTAACTGAAGAGAATGAATTAAGGTGGATTATTAGATGTCAAGCAGATAGGGAGCCTGGATTAAATGATAAAGCCTCCCTTAAACCTGTACTACGAAAGAGAAGGGTTATAGTTTCTGCTTGAATGATTCATTAGTCATGAATTTTAATTTATGTTTTCTTAACTATGAATTTTTTAGTTAAGGTTTCTTATATGTTTAGTATAGATATTTTATTTTTACTAGTGTTGTTAAAATATTAAAGTATTTTTCTCATGTATACATTTTTATGTTTCATATTAACATTTTTCATAATATCTTGTTCTATCAAGAAGAAACAAATTTTGAATTTGAGATTTTTATAATATATTTTAAGAATTTAATGTTCAGTGATGTCATAACTGTAGTGACCAATGAAATGCAAGAGCTATATATTTAAATGTTTTATTCTTTTCTAATTCATGTCTGATGAAGCCAAATGGTGAAAGCGCTTACTTCTGTTAATAAAACTGGACTGTTCGAGTAGTCCGCGTTATCATTTATTCTCCTTTTTGACTCAAATTTTGGATTGCTCTGCTTGAATCCTGTGGATGAATATTTTATTATTCGTTTTGCAATATTTTGTGATACCATATTTATTTATTATTTATTTATTTGCTTTTGTTAACCAGGAAAGTCCACTGGGCTGAAATGACCCCATTTTCAGTGGAGGCCCAGGGAGAAAAGCTCCAAAAAATAATGTACATAATTAAAGATTATTTAGAGAGTTAATAACAGCATTTAACAATATACAATAGAATAATATAGGAACACAAAACCAAGTAAAATAACTGCCAGAAAACGGACTGAGAAAACCAAAAGTCAGGAGACAAATAATGCTTTTTACGCGTTTCGTTCAATTTTAATAGCACTTGAACTTCATCAGAATAGTCAATGAAATTTCTTACCCAGTTTAAATGCACATTTGAAACAGTCATGTGACTACATCTTCCTGTAATTAATTAATTACGTACAAGTATAAACAGAAATGTGTCTAAAACAACAATATAATTCTTCATAAAAAAACAACAAAATGAGTAAACAAATAAAAATATTCCCCTTATAAATTTCTGACTTTAAGGAAATTTCTAACTTTTTTGGAAAAACAATAAGTTGATAAAGAACCATCATAATTTTTGTGCTAATAGGAAATACTTGATGTTAATAACATCATTCAGCCCTGGGGACTCATCAGCATTCAACAAAATCTGCCACATAGCCTCTTGACACTCTAATTTTACTTTAAAATTACCTGAAAACTGTTCATCATTAATTTTCTCAAGAACAGAAAATCTGAACTTCTTGAAATTGTCACAGGTTATGGCATGTCTTGCTAAAGCATTAGATGTGTCCTTTTTTCTAATGGCCAAGTGATGTTCATATATACGCTTGTTTAAAGTTCTAAAGGTTTTACCTATATAAAAGTGTCCACATGTATCACACACACCAATGTAGACAACACATTGTGTTTTGCAGGTGTGATAACCTTTGGTGTAAATAGTTTTGTTTAAACCTTTCAAATGTATAGTGTTACTACCCGAAATAAACCTACATTGTCTACATTGATTACATGGGAATGTCCCTTGTTTAACCCCTTCATTACTAAATACCTTAACTTTCTCTATCAAACTCTTAATATTGACAGTCTTTTTGTAAATGAAAGATGGGGTATTACCTATGATGGTACTTAAATCTTTATTACCCAAAATAACTTTCCAATTATTAAATAAAATGTTCTTGATAAATGACATTTCATTAGAAATGGGAATAGGAAATGCCAACTTGTATTCACTAACAGTACTGCTATCAGTTATTTCAAGTGTACCTTGTGTTTCCAAAACTTTCCTCAAAATCGGACATGCTTTGTCAATTCTCAAACTTATTACTTCTTTTTGAATATCATTTAACCAGTTGTTACCATAACCTCTATCTATGAAAAAGTTGTGCAATTTGTCAATTTCAGTAAAAAATACTTCATCTCTACTAGTTAATCTACTCAGTCTAATGAGTTGTCCTTTGACTACACCACGCTTCATGAACTCAGGATGTAAGCTATCATAATGTAGATACTGGTTCACAAAAGTGGGCTTTCTGTAAATATCACTTTCAAACATAGATTTATCATTGTTTAAACTTAAATGAATGTCTAGAAAGTTGATATCCACACCGAAATGTCCAATGGTGAACTTTAAAAAGTTAGTAGAGTTGTTTAAATCATCAACAAACTTTTCAAAGGAGTTAAATTCACCATTCCACAAAAAAATCAAGTCGTCAATGTATCTCTTGTAAAAGAGAATACGAAAACGTGATGAATGTGGATATAGAAACTTAATATCCCACATGGCCATCACCAGGTTTGCAAAACTTGGGGCTACCCTTGACCCCATCGCAACTCCTGAAGTCTGTTGAAAAAATCTATCCTCGAAAACAAAAAAATTGTTTTCTAGTACTATGTCCATTAAAGTGCATATGGTGTTAACTAAATCATTACTTGTGTCTGTATGTCCACTCAAATATTCCCTTAAATAATCAACCCCAATGTTTTGGTTAATACTTGTATAAAGTGATTCTACATCTAAAGTAGCGAAACTAAACACATTACCACCGATGTCAAATTGACTTAATAATTCCAACAAGTGCCAGGAATCTCTAAGAAAAGACTTTGTTCTTTAAACAATAGGATTCAAATGCTTGTCTAACCAAATAGAAATACTCTCAGTCTTAGAATAACTTGCAGAAATTATTGGTCTAAATGGTATGTTATTACCTTGTTTGTGTAGTTTGGGTATTCCAAACAAGGTAGCTAGCTTGGGGTACTCTATGCACAAAAATTCATACGTGATGTTGTCAATATTACCTTGTGTGAACAAATCAAAAAGTAATACATCCATTTTCCTAAAACTTCTTGCAATGAAATCTTTACTAACTGTTTTGTAACAGCAAGGGTCATCTAACATTTCATTCATTGCCCTAATATAGTCATTAGATTTCATTATTACTATAGTACCACCTTTATCTGCTTTCATTATACGCCAATCTTTTTTGTTGACCATATAACTCAAAGCTTTTAACTCAGCATCAGTTAGGTTGGAACTGTAGTGTTTTGCATACTTATTTAACTTTCTAAAATCTTGTTCACATAACTTTCCAAACACATTTAGGGTTGAATTCAACAGTGGATTATAAGTACTTTTTTTCATAAAATTGTCAACACCAATATTGGCTTTAGTCATACCATCAAAAATGAACTTAAGATTCAGTTTTCGAAGATACATTTTCAAATCTACAATTAACCTACAAATGTTCACATTGTTTGAAGGAACAAAGGAAAAACCTTTCTGAAGCACTGTAAGTGCCTCATTAGGTAATGTTTCACCAGTCAGATTTAACACAGCAATACTGTAATTCAGTTCTTTTTCCTGTTCTTGCCTTTTCCTTTGTTCCTTGTCTGGACCCTTCCAGACCATCTCGGCGCCTTGATGTTCCCTACTTTGTCTTTTAGAAAAGGGCCTGATTTGTTTCCAGAAGAAACTGCCTGTGCGAAAGAGGTACTTGCCTTTGCAGTTTCTGAAGAATCATTTTGAACATCATTGTTTGTAACACAAGCAGATGAACAAGGAACTAAAGGTTGTATGTCCTTGTTAGTCAAAATGTTACTGTTGTTATCTGAATCAGTATGAACACTACTTGATTCAGTGTCTGGAAATTTACCCCTTTTCTTTTTAAGTGGATACGCTGTGTTGTTATGATATGCTGCCAAATCTCTTTTCAACTTTTTTTGCTTCCTTTCAATAATGGAAGCTCTAAGTCTGTCCAGTTTGGCATTAATGCCATAATACAGTGTTGAAAGATTGTCAAAAGCCTCAGAGACCCTAATGTTGTTATCTAATATTTCCACTTGTTGTCTTAAATTGAGTAACTCAACCCTATAGTGCTCAGTTAGTACTTTCATGAACGCCAAACCGGCGTTGTTGAAAATTTCAACACATTGCTTGTATAAACTGTCACCCTCAGTGGCACAATTAGGGAATCTAAAGCTTCTTAGTCCAAATGGCACACATTGCAGGCGTACACATTCTTCCAAGTAAAAAATCTCATTTTCAAGGGAAACACACTTTGTGCACAACTTTTCCAATTTAAAAATGTCCTTTTTACAAGAAGAAATGATGTCAGAAATCACCGGAATGTTTTGGTCACTTACTTGTTTCGAGTCGCTAGCCTCTGCATTAATAAAAAATGGATTAGCTGTGTTACGGAAAGTTTGTTCAAAAACTTTGTCGTTACAGTTAGAATAATCCACATGTTTAATCATAGACAAGCTTCCAACCGATGAAACCAAACCTGTAGCGTGGTTACTAACTTGCTTGGAACCACAGTCGGCTCTAGTCCTTGAAGCGAGCGAATCAACCCCATTACTTCCTGGACTATTAGATGATGTTATTGGATGAACAGACACAGTCCCGCCTCCCTTCTGCCGGGCCAAAACTTCTTTTACTGCTTCCTTCACTAAAGAGCTAATAAGCTCGTGGAAAGTGCTGCCCGACTCGGGAACAGGATATACGGATAAATTAAGCAATGCTTCCTGACTAGAATCTTCTTCTGCCATTGTCAAGCAAAAAAGTACACTTTTTTTTAAAAACGAACACAAAACCAAGTAAAATAACTGCCAGAAAACGGACTGAGAAAACCAAAAGTCAGGAGACAAATAATGCTTTTTACGCGTTTCGTTCAATTTTAATAGCACTTGAACTTCATCAGAATAGTCAATGAAATTTCTTACCCAGTTTAAATGCACATTTGAAACAGTCATGTGACTACATCTTCCTGTAATTAATTAATTACGTACAAGTATAAACGGAAATGTGTCTAAAACAACAATATAATTCTTCATAAAAAAACAACAAAATGAGTAAACAAATAAAAATATTCCCCTTATAAATTTCTGACTTTAAGGAAATTTCTAACTTTTTTGTTCACACAAGGTAATATTGACAACATCACGTATGAATTTTTGTGCATAGAGTACCCCAAGCTAGCTACCTTGTTTGGAATACCCAAACTACACAAACAAGGTAATAACATACCATTTAGACCAATAATTTCTGCAAGTTATTCTAAGACTGAGAGTATTTCTATTTGGTTAGACAAGCATTTGAATCCTATTGTTCAAAGAACAAAGTCTTTTCTTAGAGATTCCTGGCACTTGTTGGAATTATTAAGTCAATTTGACATCGGTGGTAATGTGTTTAGTTTTGCTACTTTAGATGTAGAATCACTTTATACAAGTATTAACCAAAACATTGGGGTTGATTATTTAAGGGAATACTTGAGTGGACATACAGACACAAGTAATGATTTAGTTAACACCATATGCACTTTAATGGACATAGTACTAGAAAACAATTTTTTTGTTTTCGAGGATAGATTTTTTCAACAGACTTCAGGAGTTGCGATGGGGTCAAGGGTAGCCCAAAGTTTTGCAAACCTGGTGATGGCCATGTGGGAGATTAAGTTTCTATATCCACATTCATCAAGTTTTCGTATTCTCTTTTACAAGAGATACATTGACGACTTGATTTTTTTGTGGAATGGTGAATTTAACTCCTTTGAAAAGTTTGTTGATGATTTAAACAACTCTACTAACTTTTTAAAGTTCACCATTGGACATTTCGGTGTGGATATCAACTTTCTAGACATTCATTTAAGTTTAAACAATGATAAATCTATGTTTGAAAGTGATATTTACAGAAAGCCCACTTTCGTGAACCAGTATCTACATTATGATAGCTTACATCCTGAGTTCATGAAGCGTGGTGTAGTCAAAGGACAACTCATTAGACTGAGTAGATTAACTAGTAGAGATGAAGTATTTTTTACTGAAATTGACAAATTGCACAACTTTTTCATAGATAGAGGTTATGGTAACAACTGGTTAAATGATATTCAAAAAGAAGTAATAAGTTTGAGAATTGACAAAGCATGTCCGATTTTGAGGAAAGTTTTGGAAACACAAGGTACACTTGAAATAACTGATAGCAGTACTGTTAGTGAATACAAGTTGGCATTTCCTATTCCCATTTCTAATGAAATGTCATTTATCAAGAACATTTTATTTAATAATTGGAAAGTTATTTTGGGTAATAAAGATTTAAGTACCATCATAGGTAATACCCCATCTTTCATTTACAAAAAGACTGTCAATATTAAGAGTTTGATAGAGAAAGTTAAGGTATTTAGTAATGAAGGGGTTAAACAAGGGACATTCCCATGTAATCAATGTAGACAATGTAGGTTTATTTCGGGTAGTAACACTATACATTTGAAAGGTTTAAACAAAACTATTTACACCAAAGGTTATCACACCTGCAAAACACAATGTGTTGTCTACATTGGTGTGTGTGATACATGTGGACACTTTTATATAGGTAAAACCTTTAGAACTTTAAACAAGCGTATATATGAACATCACTTGGCCATTAGAAAAAAGGACACATCTAATGCTTTAGCAAGACATGCCATAACCTGTGACAATTTCAAGAAGTTCAGATTTTCTGTTCTTGAGAAAATTAATGATGAACAGTTTTCAGGTAATTTTAAAGTAAAATTAGAGTGTCAAGAGGCTATGTGGCAGATTTTGTTGAATGCTGATGAGTCCCCAGGGCTGAATGATGTTATTAACATCAAGTGTTTCCTATTAGCACAAAGATTATGATGGTTCTTTACCAACTTATTGTTTTTCCAAAAAAGTTAGAAATTTCCTTAAAGTCAGAAATTTATAAGGGGAATATTTTTATTTGTTTACTCATTTTGTTGTTTTTTTATGAAGAATTATATTGTTGTTTTAGACACATTTCCGTTTATACTTGTACGTAATTAATTAATTACAGGAAGATGTAGTCACATGACTGTTTCAAATGTGCATTTAAACTGGGTAAGAAATTTCATTGACTATTCTGATGAAGTTCAAGTGCTATTAAAATTGAACGAAACGCGTAAAAAGCATTATTTGTCTCCTGACTTTTGGTTTTCTCAGTCCGTTTTCTGGCAGTTATTTTACTTAGAATAATATAGGAGTCAGAAGTGACACAGTAACATAGGCAATGTATAGCAACATTTTGTTGAAGACTCGGGTGCTTGGCAGGTATTCAATAGATCACACAGATAATGATAATCTGCACTTACACAATTTTTACACACAATGTGAGGCAGGGTGAGGCACACTGTGCTGTGATTAAGGGTGAGTGCACAATAGGGAGAGTGATAAAGAGTGTGGGTATCTGAGAGATGAGGCAGGCTAGTAATCAGGTGACTGAGGAATTGGGGATGGTGCAAGGGCATAGCCAATGAGAGGAGAGATGCTGGTAGAGTGATTTTTTGAATGATGGGGCATTATTTATAGTCCATAGAGAAGGTGGAAGGGCATTCCATCGTTTAGCTACAGCGAAAGAGTAAAGGTACTGGACTACAAGGAGTTTAGGTCTCTTAACTTGGATAAGTGATTGATTTTCAGATCTTGAACGGTTTGGTTGATAAAGAGTCAGAAGTGAAGCCAGGGCTGGGCATTTGGAGGAATTATAGATGAATTTGCATGCTGTGGCTAGTTGTATGTAGGTTAGGAGTTGTGGGAGTTCTAGCCAGTTCAGGGACTGTAATGAGTGACAGTGGTGGGAGGAATATTTTGCTCTAGTAATGAATTTAGCAATTTTGTTATAGCAGCTCTCCATTTTATTTTTTAATGACAATTGGATATTTGTCAGAATGGGGGCACCATAGTGGAGAAAGGGTAGGAGAAATGTTTGGGCAAGTGTTTTTCTAGTAGAGTAGTTTAAAAAGTGTTTATGTAGGCAGAGGGTACCAAGTTTTGGTGTGTTTTTTGATGGTGTTGTGGATGTGTTGGTCAAAGGTTAAGTTGTCATCTAAGGTTATGCCAAGTAACTTAGTATGGAAAACTACCTGTAAGGCAGTCTTTTTGGAGGAGAAAATGATGAAATCAGATTTATTAATGGTGGTACTTTTTTGGGGCGTAAAGAGCAAGAGTTTTGTTTTATTTGGGTTGAGGGCAAGGTGATTATTTGTCATCCAGGTTTTGGTAATAGAGAAAGTATTCTGGGTGATGGTCAGAAGTTCGGTTTCAGAGTTACCAGAGCAGATAATAGTAGAATCATCCGCGTATTGAACTACAGATGCATGAGTGAGAGTGGAGTGAAAGTCATTAATAAAAATACTGAACAGGAAGGGGCCTAAGATGGATCCTTAGGGAATTCCGGTGGAAGTAATGAGAAAAGGAGAGAAAGAGTGCAACCATTTGGGGGATCATTGCCTGTTTGTGAGGTAACTGGTGAACCAGTTAAGGAAAGGTGTGGACAAGCCAAGGTGTGAGAGCTTAGAAAGGAGGAGAGGATGGGAGATGGTGCCGAAAGCTTTAGAGAGATCAAGAAAGAGTGCGGAGACAAGTTTACCATCATTGCAGCTGTGGTTAACAGTGTCTAGGAAGGATAGGAGAACAGTTGTAGTACTATGGCCAGGGCAGAATCCATGCTGAGTTGTGGAAAGTAGTTGGTTTTGGGATAGGTAATCCATGAGTTGAATTTAAATACATTTTCCATTATTTTAGAAATAGGAGATAGAATGGCTATAGGGCAGAAATTTGAGATGTCTAAATTATTACTGCCTTTATGTAAGGGTATGATATAAACTTTTGTCCAAATGGATGATACATAGGCTACTTGAATAGACCTATTTATGAGAATGCTTATGGGGTAGCTGATGGATTTGGCAGTCATTTGAAGGTATTCTGGGGGTAAACTGTCTGGAGCAGTGCTACTGGGTTTGAGTTTTAGCAGGAGTTTAGAAATAGTGGAAGTGGGAACATGAGAGAAGGAGAAAGACTGGTGGGAAGGCTTTTCTGGGTATGGTTTGTAGAAGTGGGGTTGCTGTTGTGAGTAGCTATAGGAAAGGTGGAAGCAAGTTTGGATATAGTGTCTATGAAGTAGGAGGTGAAAAGGGTAGGTAGTTCAGCAGGGGTTAGTGTCAGGGTATGGGCAAGGATTGCTTTTGGTGCCAGGGTTTAACAGAGTGGAGACTGAATTCCAGAACTGTTTTGGGTTATAGTTCTGTTTGTTTTGGAGATGGAAGTAGTACTGTTTTTTATCATTAATAACTAGACGCTTTACTTGATTGCGGAGTTGTTTAAAAAGCTGGAGATCTATGGGGTTTTTACTATTATGCCATTTTTTCCATGCTTGGTCTCTGGTATTCATAAGTTATTTTGTGTCTCTAGAAAGCCAAATTGCGTGATTTGCTTTGATTCTCTTATTCCGGAGGGGGGGGGCAGTCTATTGAGTATACTGAGAAAAGTTGAATTGAAAAATTCAACTGCTTCATCTAGAGGCAAATACTTTAGAATGCTCCAACTGATTTTGCTTAATGTTTCATTGAAGCTTATGGGGTTGAAGTTAGTTAGCCATCTAGATGGTCTGTACTGGTGCCCATGTAAGGTTGAGGAGCTGGCACATGTTATATAGGCGGGCAGATGGTCACTGATATTGCAGGGGTAGAGTTCCTGCAGATGTAATTTTGTTGGGATTGGACACTAAGACCCAGTCAAGTAAGGTGCCTTTGTTAGTGCTATTACTAGGCCTGGTTATGGTAGTAATGAGCTGAGTGATGTTATAGAGGTTGATGGAAGCATTTGGAAAATGGTTTGTATGATCTAGCCAATGTATGTTGACATCCCCTAGGATTATAGTTTCACTGTGGATATTATTTGAGGTCCAGGCTAATATTTCTTCTAAGACAGAAACATTGTTGCCGGGTGGGATGTAAATGGCTATCAGGCACAGACTTTTGAAATCATTTAGTTTTAGATGTGCAATGATGAGTTCAGCTGCCGAGAATTGGAGAATGGAGCTTGGGTAAGGAATGATGGTGAAAGAGTTAGGATAAAGAAGAGCAACTCCTCCCCCTTTGTTGTGGGGTCTATCAGACCTTAGGCAGGAGAAACCTGGAGGGAGGAACTCTGTGTCCTTTATATATGGTTTTAGCCATGTCTGGGTTACAGCAATTATGTTGGGTCTGGAATGTGCTATCCAGGCATGGAATTCTGGAATTTTGTTTCTGATACTTTGTATATTAATGGCAGTGAGCTTTAGGGATTTATGAGGTTTGGGAGGTGGGAATGTAGTTGTACTGGGTCCTGGGTTGGGGTGGATGTCTCCACATTGGGGAAGTGTGAATGAACTGTTTGAGTGGAGTTGTTGAAGCAGTTTATACTTAGAGTTAAATTGAGTAATGAAGAGTATAGTTTGTAGAGTTAGCTGTGTATGTGATAGGATTGTATGTTTGAAGAATAATAATGTGTTAATGGAATAAAGACTAGGAGATATTGTGGAATAGGAGTTGTGTTTAGGAAGCTGGATAGCTGTACAAGAGGTGGGTTTTGGTACTGTATGAGTAGGATGTGATGATGTAAGGTGTAGAAGTAGTATGAGACATAGTGAGAAAAAAAGAAGTGGTAATACAGTGAAGTGTATTAGTTACATTAGTGAATGTTTGGTGAATATAGAAGTACCAGAATAGAATGTGGGAGAGTAAGGGATGGGAGTGATGAGTTGAAGCTGGTTATACTACAGTTAAAAAAGGTGTTTGTTAACTGAGGTAGGTGGGATGGGTTAACAGTGTGAGGCTTATGTTGATTGAGTGTTTGAGTGTCGGATGGGCTTAGAGTGGGGTGTGTGTTGATTGGTTGCTTGAAACTGGGTGGGGTACGGCTACGTATATATGTAATTGATATGGGGGTGGGTGGGAATGGGGTAGGGTAGAGGAATGAAGTGAGCCCAAGCGAAGTGAGAGGGAATGGAGTGGGAAGGCCCGACTCGACTTGCAAGGTGGGACAAGAGAAACAATCAGTAAGGTATGTTGAAGTAGGGATGATAGCTTGGAGTGCAGAAGGAAGAAAGGGGAGGTAATGTTACTGAGTAATGCTGCTGTGAGTGCATTCAGTGGGGGGTTGGTAGTGAAACCTGATCTAGAGCCCTACCTAGGAGGTAACAGCTGGTGAAAAAAGTATCAGGAGTTTAAGTAATGAAAGTAAGCAGCGTTGTCGTTTAATGGCAGGGATTTACTACGAATACAAGCATCTCCTCAGTAAAAGCAACATTTGATGTTGCTTCCTTTACTTTGTCAAGCATTTAACAATGAGTGCTTTCCACAAACATTGACACCAGAAGTGTCTTTCAGCAATCTGTGAGTTCAGCAGTGTACCAAAATAGTCTTAATTAAGTGTGGAAAGCATTCTGCTGTATGTCAATCTGTAAAGAGTACTTTGTACATCTGGGATGAGTTGCATATTACCTGAGGTATTTATATAAATGGATCTGGCATTGACTTACAGCTCCTTCTCAAACATATATATTCTGAGCACATGGTGTTTATGAGGTTGGGTTAATGACACATTTATCTATATTACATTGAATGAGCAAACTATTTATTTACACATGCATACAAGACTTTTAACTGCATGACAGAGTTACTGATTTGAACTATTGTTCAAATCTGTCATGGATATAGATATGCTTTGCATTTGCTGATATATAACTCATGAAAAAAATACAAGAAAGAACCATTCAAGCTAGAGATTTCACTGTGTAACATCTTAAACCCCCTATAGTGAAGGCACATGGGATATATGCAAATAAGACCTTAAGGGCATACCAGCGTTTCAGCTACATGACATATGAAAGCCCATGACTTTTTACTTTTTAAGTCTTTACTAATCCATTTAGGCCAATAAAGCCAATGTCAGCTAACCATAGATATGCCACACTTTTCTCTTTTTTGAGCTCATGAGTACACATGGAGAAAGGCAGGTGGAGAAGGGCTTGTGCCAGTTGTCGTCACATGATTTCTCTTGGGTAAGAGTTTAAAATGATGCCATAAGAAGTTCCATAAAATATCTTGGTCTCATTAACATATCAGCACAGTGTGTAGGGAAACAGGTTATAGTTTTTATAGCAATGCAATCAGGATTACTTACTCAGTTTGGATAAACTGCAATCTAACGTCTAGATGAGGCTATATTATGTCCAAGATACTGGAACATCTGATAGGGAAAGATACATTCTGAGTTCAAGATAAGTTAGATGCTGTATATAAAAATCAGAATCACTGCCACTAGTGGAAATAAATAAACCTCAGTCTATATAATAAAGATTTAGATCCCTGGCTGCTAATTAGTATTGTTTATTTAACCCATTTGTAAGCTTTAGAATAAATACAAGTGTATTTCCTGGTAAGAGACTGTGACATATATAAAAGCCTAATAACCTACATTGTCTGTTTGCTGACCTACTTAACATCTCAGCTGTCTCATTCTGGTTATCATTCAATAATATACTAGACTGGATGCTGTTTTGGACATATACTGAGACATCACCTCCATTCTTTGATTTCCTGTAGTTACAGTGTCCAGTATAACCTAGAGGATAGGAAGAAAATGTATCCACCAAGTTAAGCTTTGAAGATAAGAAATATACTGACCCCTTCTATATATACTGTACTTTGAAATTCAGTAATTTTGCAGTTAAGGCTTCTAGCATTGTTTTAGCCAGGTTTCAGAGATGTTGAGAATGCCAGGGGTGTGAAATGATTTCCAGGATTGTCATTCAGTGACTTTGTTTAGCATACTTTGGATACTGAGAGGGAATATATTTATGTTTCTGGTAGAAGAGAAGGTGAAGGTCTGAGAGAAGAAATTTTGGGTTATGGGTTGGGTGAGGAGAGAGGAGTTAGAGTTAAGACCTGGATTGGGGTGTATGTCCCCAGAGAATAGAATGTTAACTAAAGGTTGTTTTGGACTTGTGGCACAGAGGTTAAAACAGTTATATATATATATTGGCTTTATTTTGAGAGCTGGATATGACTGAAGGAATACCTTTATTTTGAGGAGGTAGGTATCATTCTGTAAAAAAGAGTAAAAAAGAGTAGGGGCAATAGTGAATAAATAAGCTGTTGAGGGATAATTTTGATGACAGATAAGTGGAGGGTTAGGGTCAAGGTCTGTTAGGGTGTGATGGTAAGAGGTGCTGATAGAGAGAAAAAGTAACAGGGTAGCTGATAGGATGAGATGTTTCATGTCATAATAGGGTGCAGGCAGGTGGGAATTTAGTGTAAGAAGTTGTGCAATAAGGAGAGGGGGTAGTGTTATTTAGGATATATAACAATTAGAGTCAAAAGAATTGGAAGGTAGGCTCAAAAACAGTGTGCGGTGTTACAGAGATAGGAAGAGAGCTCTGATTGGTGGATTTGTGAGGAAAAAGGATGTGACAGGAAGGAATGGTTTGGATGGAAAAGAGTATAAGTTTAAGATATGTTGGGATGGGTGAGAATGGGGCTATGGTAGGGGAGTGGATTGAGCCCGAGTGTTGCGAGGGTGAATGGAGCAGGTAGAACTGTCTTGAAAAGATAATAAAAAATAAAGTTATCATCAGGACCTGTTAACTTGGAAAACCAACTACAGTAGCTGTTGATACTCAATAACAGAATTTCAGCAGTTCCAGGGTACAAGAAAGGAAGCTAGGCATTATTATGAATAGCCAGGGAAGTCAAAATTCTGGTTTTACTGTGGTTAATTAACAAAGAGGGACAAACAATGGGGGAGTAGTAGAATGTTTTTTAGTGCTGAACAGGCACATGGATGCTAGATCATTTTAAAGGTGGTAAAAAGCTGTGCATATATTAGTTGATGAGGCAGTTCTAACCAGTTTAGGCTTTTTAGTGCTATACATTGGTGGATTCTGAAATGGGTATGTGCTGCAAATTTAGCAACTTTATTATAGCACTGTTCAAGTTTTAGCACCATAAAGAAGTGTGGGAAGGAGATAAGTAGTGGCAAGTGTAGCTTTAGTTGTGTCGGTGAGAATGTTTTGGGCTCTGTAAAGCATCCCTAGTTTTTGATGAGCTTTCCTTATACAATTTTGCACATGCAGGTCGAATGTAAAATTATCATCCACTACCACCTCTAATAACTTGCTGTAAGAAGTGACCAGATGTTGTATTATCAAGAGACAGGACTTTAAATTTAGTTTTTTTCATAAGAAAAAGATTTTGGGGAAAAGTAGTAGTTGGTCTTTTTCAGGCTGAGCAAGAGACATGAGTCATGAAGCCATGTTTCAGTGGCTGTTTAAGCTGCCTGAGTAATATTTTGGAGGTGTACCATGTTTTCAAATGTGCAAATGAGAGTGGAATCATCTGCATATTGTATTAGGGTGGTCTGTTGTGTGAATTTATAGAGGGTGTTGGTGAAAGGGTTAAAGAGAAGGGGACCAAGGATAGAGCCTTGTGGTACACTGAAGGTGACTGGGAGGTATGGAGAGAGCATGGGGTGCCATATTGCTTCTGATACCTATTGGACAAGTAGCTTTTGAACTGCAGAAGGGTGGGCTGAGAGAGACCTAGTGAGGACATTTGAAATGGATGTTTGCTGTGACAAACTGTGTCAAAGGCTTTAGACAAGTGTAGAAATAAGGAAGAGACTAGTTTGCAATTATCCTTAGCTTTATTAACAGTATCCATAGGTTAAATGGGCAGTGCAAGTACTATGGGAATGACTGACGCCATGCTGTCAAGGGGATAGGAGTTTTCCTGCAGGACAGAGTCTAGCAATTGTTTTTCAATACATTTTTCAAGTATTTTGGTGAAGGGAGATAAGATTGCTATAGGTCTAATGTTATTAATGTCTGTTGAATTTCTTCCTTTGTGTCGAGGGATAATATGTGACTTTTTCAAGAGAGACAGAATGTGGGATTCCTAGACTGACCTATTTATAAGGACTGAGACAGGATAGGCAATACTAATGGCTGCTATTTTTAGGTACTCACACGGAAGGCCATCAGCTGAAGAAGAGTATGGCTTATGTTTGTTAAAGAGTAGTTTTATATAGGATGTGGGCACAGTGGATGTGGTGATATGTGGCAGTTGGGCAGGGTTGGTATTAGATGTTGAGGAATCCTTGGCTAGAGATGCTATGCTATCTATAAAATAAGCATTGAACTGTGCTGCAGTTTTGAGTGGTGAGTTATTGGGAGAGGAGTTTGGGTTAAATTTTTGGACCGGATATATGATTTCTTTAATGGATATCCAAAATTTTAGGGTTGTGGATGGTTAGTATTATTTTGAAAGTTATTATAATATAGTTTTTTCTGTCTTAATTTATTTGCTTTTTAGTATGATTGCAAATCATTCTGAAGTTTTCAAGTTATTGAAGTGTTTTATATTTTTGACATTCTTTTTATGCCTTTCTCTATTCTGCATTAGCATTTAACTTTTTTCTGGATAGCCAAATTGCATTATTTGTTTTTGGTCTCCTCCTTCTAGGAGGTGCAATGATATTTAGAAAAGTTGCATTGAATTCATTTACAACAATGTCTAAGGGGAGGATTTTTAAGAAATTCTAGTTAATAGATGAGAGTGTAGTAATGACCATTTCTGGGTTAAACTTGGGAAGGTTGTGTGTTACTTTATAAATATGCTATTTAACAGGATGTGTGAGATGTCTGGTCATATAGAGTAAGAGATGATCTCTGAGAGAGTCCGACATTGTACCTGTGGTGGTAAATTTACTAGGGTCTGATACCATGATCCAGTCTAATAGGGAATTTGATGTCTTGCTATAATGTGTGGGACTATTAATTAGTTGTGAGACACCATATACGTTCATGCTAGATGTAGGGAAGTTAGACTTTATGTCCAACCACTTGACATTCACATCATCTAGTAGTATTTTTTCTTGTGGAAATGTTATGTATATCCAGTGGATATCTTCCAGTATAGCTATATTGCCATCAGAAGGGATGTAAAGGACAGTAATACATATTTGTGTATAAATGTTTATTTTGAGGAAAGCAATAAGATCCTAATATGTCTAGCCATCTGTATTAAGTCAAGCAATTCTTCCCTTAGATCATTTTCTTCTAAACTAAAGCTGCATTCTTTAGTCTCTGTTTCCTGCAGGCATTCTACAGAAAGTTCCAGAAAATCTTCCTGAGCCGTATTCTCTTCAGCTTCACCTTGTGTCACCCATTGCTCTTTCATATGGAAACTCACTGGTCTATCACTCCACAACATTGCCTGCATCATAGCTGCCAGTTTCCTGTTCTTATCCTTGCTGTGCTACTCCAACTGAACGTTTGTTCTAGTTTCCTAAAGAAGGCTCAAAAGAATCTTCATATGACAACTGATCGGATGTTTCCTGCTCCAATGGTTTCTTCTTAACTTAGGGATTCATCATTCTGTCCTGCTGTCATGTTAAAGTTTTTCTACACAAACTCCTTTACTTCGTTGGTAATCTATAACTTCAGTTTCTGTTTCTTTAACTTTTCCCTTACTAATCCTCTTTTCTACTTCCCCCTTTATTTTTTTTATTTTTTGTATTGTAACATTTTCCATATTTGGATGCCTTTGCCTGTATTTCTCTTTAAACATCTTTGGTGCAGCTTTTTGTGTATTGATTGATTTTACATTATCTTTTGCATAAATATTGAACCATATTAAATTTATTTTTCTTTCCCATGCCTATATTTCTTCTTCAGATGTCCTCTGATCCTCCTGTTACTCCTTACATTGGGGACTTGTTCCATCATGCTGTGACATAACCTGTGTTAGACTTTCTACACTAAATACTGCACTTCACAGGTATTCCATGACTTCAGCTTCTATTTTTTTACTTATTCTTTACTAAATCTTCTGTCCTTTGTTCCCGTTTTGTGATCTTATTTTTGTATTGTGAAATTTTCCATATCTGAATGCCTTTGTCTATATTTCTCTTTGAATATCTTTGGAGCTTCTTTTTTGTATTAATTAATTTGGCTTTTTCTTTTGCATAAATATTGTATCATGTCAGATCTCTCTTTCTTTCCCATGTCTATACTTCTTTTTTATATATTTCAAAAATCTCTAGATTTTGTTCTTTATATTTTCGTACTTTGTCAGTCACTCCTTTTTCCAAAGGGCCCAAGGTTTCTTGGCCCATATAATTTTTTTTTTATCAATCTGTTGTATTAATGAACACATATTGGCATTGGAAGCTTTTCACAGTTTTTATGCAAGTATTTTTCTTTCCTCTAATTTCTCTCTTAATATTTTTTGTATATCTTCTGTCCAGAAATTCTAAGCTTCTTGCATGATAGTAACAATGCATAATTTCTTTTGTATCTTCAGTAGTCCACTCTATCATCTTTATGGCTCTTTTTTGGCCTGTCAGTTTTTGCGAGTTTTGTGCACTACTACTTCCTTCTACAACAGGGTGGGGGGGGGCATCCTACCCCTGAGCCTGAACTAACCCTATTGCATTAATTCTTCTGTGTCTTGAAGATTCTACACTGTCATTTTTTCCAGTCCTGGCACCAGTGAGGCTACTAGGATTGGGCACTTTTTTATCCTGGGACTTGTACATCCAGCTGTCATTTTGGTTTTGCAACCTACCTTTGCCTATAATATATGCTACATAGAATACAGTCTATATATCAGTGTCATCTTGGAGAGATTTTGTAAAAACAGTGTCCACCTCATGAAGGTACTCACCAAGACTTGAGGATGAATTCAATTTCAGTAATACTGCTCTCCATTGCTTGCTCATTTTATCATCTCTCCATTCAGACCCCTATTATCTCTCCATTTGGCAATAAGATATTCCCAAAGATAAATAAGATCTATCCCAAATGACATTCTCAGATGGTGAACACCACTGAAGTCCAAAGTAGTACCTTTTGAACTTATGAGATTGGATAATATCCATAACTGAAAGACAAAACCTTTTTCCTTTGTAAATTGTGTGCTTTTCATTAACACAGCTAACAGTTCAGAAAGAGTGGTTTTGCCAAGATCCTTTAAACCTGCACAAAAAAGTTAGTTAAGCTGAATACTGCATACCTAATATCCTTACTTTACAGACAGGGAGGTAAGATAAAATGACATTACCACCGATAGCTTGAAGTTATGCAATTTGCAGCAGGTAAAATCCCTTATAGTTATCAGTTCAAATCCAGCATAAACAGTATGTCTGATAGGTAGAGTGGGGCAAATACTGGGGCATGATTTACGCTTCCATTGTATATGTGTTCTAGAACTAGCAGAGACCCAGTTCTGTGTGTAGAAAGATGAAAAACTGACTATAACCTGGGTAATCCATATGTGAATTCAGGCTCTGATACCTGCCAAAGCCAGCATGGGAGGAAGAGGTCATGCTAGCAATGGGGACTTGGAGCTAGTATCACAAAAAATACTTAGATATGCTAGCTAATAATTTAAAAGGTATCCTGATTCTAGGTGATGATTTTAACTGTATCTTAAGTAAAAATTATTCTAGTGCTGATAAAGATCTTATATTATTAGCTTTTAGTAAGGCTCTGAAAAAATGACAATCTTTAATGAATCTATAAGATTTAGTTGATTTTGCAGAACATTACTTTTTAATAATTATTCTTATACTTTTGGGATACAAACATTGACATAATCTATATTTCTAAAAATGTTAGTACTAAGACTGATTCTGTTATTTTATTATTTTTTGTAGCAATGCAGTTACATTCACGAGGTAAAAATAGATGGTTAGTATCAAGTTAATGACAATGGTGAAGTAAATGCCATTTTACTTTTGTGCTCTTAAATTAGATTCATTAGGTAGAATTCATGTGTATTGCATAAAAATGAAATGGCAGAATTATTTCATTAAAATTGAGGAATATTTAAATGTGGCAAAATTAAAAGTCCCCAAAGGGTCTCTAATTTTATAGTTGATTAATGTCTTAAAAAAACACGTCAATTAATTTTAAATTATAAAATAGGAATAGATTTATGAGAAGTGAAATTACATTTGTGTTATTTCCAAAAGACCCACATAGATTATCAAATAGATCTAAAATCATTACCAGATAATATCATATCAAATATATTAATATTTCATGAAGTAACCAGAAATGTTGTTGGTATGGCATTTAAAATGTGATAAAAGTGTTTATATAAATGATAAGGATGTTTTTTTCAAAATATTTTTATTCATTTTTCAAAAGAAAAGAGAAATATATACCAGTTTTTTGTGACATTGACATATACATGCTACTTAAACAGGTTAACAACAAGTAAAACTATCTAACACAAATGATAAAAGAAATAAACTATTTACAATGGTGTCTAGAATTAACATATAATCATCTTTCTATATATCTGAGATTCAGATCATAGTTTACTACAGTCATTACTCCAATATTTCAAATAATTTTTGCCAAGCAATATATAGTGATGTAGTTTTTTCAGTTCTTCCTCTGATGGTACTCATTTCCAGTTGCAATACTGTTAACACAATGTTTCTATATTGCTTAAAAGTTGGAGAAGACTCAGACTTCCAATTCATTATTATGTTCTTTCTTGCAATGGCTAGGAGAGTCCATAAAATTGTATATTTTGTTCTTGGAACACAGTCAAGTACAGGCACCTTAAACAGGATCAGAGATTTAGAAAGCTGAAATTTGTCATTAAATACTGCATGTAAAAAATAATTAATTTTATTCCAGTATGGTTTAAGAAATTGGCATTCATAGAACATATGCTGCCAGTCTGCTTTCATTTTTAATTTGCATCTCCAACAACCAATGCTTTTTTGTAAACATTAACTCCACTTTGTTAGGTGTTAAATAAGATCTATGTATGTACTGCCATGTAAAGATTTTCCAGTGTAGTGAAGGAGATGTTTGTTTTGAGAACAGAATGATTAGTTTTTTGTCTCTATTATTCTATAAATGACCATTCATTGTTCTATAATAATCCTATAAGTTTTCTTCATGATAGATTTTTATTTTGTTGTTTATTTGATAGATTGATGATAAATATCCATTTCCAGTAATAGGTTGATTCATTTTTAATATTATGTGCTCTATAAATTTAGGAACATCCTGTCTAACTGCCAGTTGCATTGTCTCTTATTTGTTCAGTATAAACTTTCTAACTACTGTATCAGTAATTACACGCTACTATCCAAATTAAATTTAATTTTAACTTGATCTATTGTAAGTACTAAATTAAATATTTAATATTAAATATTAGGTTCATAGGTTGGTACTAGGCTATCAGCCCTAGGGCCTATACAAGCCTAGCCATAACAATGTCCTGGATATTTCTTCCCAAGATATTTACTTCCCTGTACCCTTGTGATCCCCAGGGTGAATTTCATAATAAATTAAATATTATTCAGCATAAAGAGAGCATACAAAATACTTAGAGACACACCACATCCAACATTTGCTGGTTTGCTAGACTTTTATCTGGCAAAAGGTACTGCAGCATCTGCTGTAGAACCTCCAGGCTCTTGAACAGCTTCTATCCAACAGTAATAAGGCTAATAAACCCTGACATCAACTTGAATGTCTCCTATCTCCGATATGATCTCACTAGTAACACTTTACTGAAATTGATGCATTATTTAATTCACTATAGTTAATATATTCTTACAGAAGTGCAATATCTTTCTCTTAAAAGTGCAATTGCAATAATTCTTCATGTGCAATATTAACAAAATGCCTTTTTTTCCCTTTTCTGTGTACATTATTTGTTCATATGCTTAGGTTTTTATATTTACGGGTAATTTTAGCCGACTAGAAATAGGCTATAAAGAGTATTTTTTATGTGTATTAGTCATTACAATAGTTGTGCATAGCTTATGTTTTATTCTTTTTATACTTAAATTGCTTCTGTACGCTGATGATGGGCTGATACCTGAAATTTCATTAAGGTTGCACTTGTGTTTCCTAAATAACAATAAAGTTTTCTTTGAATCTTGAATCTTTTAATCTTACTTTCTTAAGAGTCCACCAACTGATACCAATATATCAGTCCTTTGTTTTTAAGAGTTTTGATTGCTTCTATGTCAAAGGTTTTGATTGTACTTTGTGTATATGCAATTGGGTACAACAGAAACGACCATGCTTTTATGTCAGGATTATTTTTTATAAAGTTCTTATATGCTTTTACTGTACAACTGATAAATTTGGCGCTTATATTTTTATGTTTATTCACTGTCATGTATTCCTTTAGTAACCAAAGAAAATTATTAGATACCAGTTCAGTGTATTTGTTTGATGATACAAACCCTGATTTTAAGCATATTTTCTCATGTATTAGTTTCCATCTGAAAGTATAAACTGTATTAACCACGATTATATAGTTTTTTTTATGACAGATGACAGTGAATAAGCTTCTCCGTCTGGCAGACCTATTCCACCCATATCCTATTCATCTAAGTGATATTTCATAGCTATCCTAGGCTTATTAGGATACCATAAAATTTTATGATTAGATTATTAAATTGTTTTAGGTATGATTTAGAAGGTGGCAGGGAACATGCCTGTAGAAAAATACAATATCTTAGGAAATATAATCATTTTAATTATATAGAGCCTATCTTCCATTGAAAAGAAGAATTTGTTAAATTTTTGTATAAGGTTTTTAATATTGTTTAAGATCTCTTTATAGTTTATTTCAATTGTTGTATCTAATTAATTTGTTATTATAATTCCTAGGTATTTGATTTTATCAATGGGAATATATTTATAGTGCTCCTTACTTAAATTTTTCTTGTTAGTATTTATAAGTAATATATTTGTTTTGTTTTTATTAAATTTGAGGCCTGATTTTTTTTTTGAAAATATTGAATTCGATCCCACAAGGCTTTTAAAGTGTTATTACTATTCTTTAAAGTTAGTAAAATATCATCTGCAAATAGTTGGATTTTCATTTCTAAACTACTACCTAGTTGAATTCCTTCAATATTTTTGTTCATTCATATACTGTTTGCTAGTGGTTCACTGACTAAAGCAAATAATGATGGCAAAAGAGAACACCCCTGTTTTGTACCTTTTGTTATTTCAATAGATTTGGATAAACAGGATCCTAGTTTTATATATTCCAATGATTTTTCATATAATGATTTTATTAGTAGGATAAATCTTTTTGAGAAACCATGCTCTTCTAGAACTAACCATAGATAATCACAGTTCATGGAATCAAAGGTACTGTTGATGTCCAGACTAATTACATTCATTTTATTTTTTCGTAATGTTTACATAATCAGTTAAGGAGAGGATTCTTTTAATATTGTCAAATGTGTTTCTATCTTTTATACAGCCAGTTTGATCTTCCTCTATCAGTAGTGTTAGTAATTGTTTTATCATAACAGCATGTATTGCCATAAATATTTTATAGTCTACATTAATTAAAGGTATTGGTCTATATGATGAACATTCACAAGAATCCTTACCTTGTATTCCAGGAGGGAGGAATTTCTTTGCCATCTTTTACTGATGTAAACACTTTCAATAATAGCACTAGAGCCTCATTTGTTACCAATTTAAACATCTCTAGGGTGATATTGTCTATACCTGGAGCTTTATTTAATTTTAGTTTATTTACTTGAGATTTGAGTTCTGTCATTATTTGTGTATCTATTAGTGTTATTTGCTCTTCTAATAACCTAATCAATGTTTCTTTTAAGGAAGGCTTTAAGTATGGTTTGCAATTCTATTTTTTTCATTTTGATTATTGACTTTGTGAAAATATATTTTGAATGTTTCTAGTATTCCTTCTACATCATATACTTTCTTTTTAGTTTCTATATAATATATTTCCTTTATTTGGTTTGCTTTTATCATTCTTTTAGTTCTATTTGCTATCCTTTGTTGATTCTTTGGATTTGTTTAATAGGAGCAAAACCTGATCTTCTCTAAGTTAATCATTGTCTTATGATGTAATGTCTCCAAGTATTTTTGTTCATGTCATCCAACTCATTTATTAAGTTAGTGTTTCCTTTTTGAATATCAAGTTTTAATTTATCAGCCTTTAATTATAAATCTACTAGTTCTTTGTTCCATTGTTTTTATTTTTATACCATACAACCAATTTTCCATATGTGTGTGCCTTCAGTGCATCCCATATGTATATTTCAAATACATCCTTTGTGAGATTTATATCTAGGAATATTTGTATTTCTTTAGTATAAAATTCCTTGAAATCTTTAAGATTTTTTTTATGTAAGATGGTATTCTTGTTACTGTTATCCTTTGTTTAAAGTTTAAGTCTAGTTCAAAAGTAATTACGTTATGGTCTGATAATGGACATGTAATTGTCTTGACTTTATGTAATTTTGTGTTTAGATCCTTTGATAAGTGCACTCTGTCTATTCTTGATTGTGGATTATGCCTATAAGAATAATGTGTGAAGAACATATTATTTGGTTCAGCATATTTATTTATGTCTACTATATTAAAAGAGTCAACAAAGCCAGAAAGCACCTTTGTCAATGTTGATTTCTTATGTGTATTTTTCTCATTTTTGTCAGTTTCCATTATAATACAATTGAAGCCCCCTGCTATAATTATATTGCCTTTAGCATGTCGCACAATGTCTTATAAGTGCTGTTTGGCTACTTTAACTCCCAGATCTGGTAGCCAGTAAATATTTACTACTGTATATATATTTTCATTAATAGATATTGTCACTAGGCAAAACATTCCTGAGCTATCATGATATACATTTACAGTTTTGGGCATTAAAGTATTCCTAATCAATCCCATATGAAAGAAATTCTGGCAGATTTAAGACATCTGGTAATCAAGAAGTAAAGAAGTTCACCATGTTTTCTCCTTCTGTCCTTTCTGGCAGCCCATAGATATGGAGGTTGTTTTTTCTAGATCTATTCTATAAGTCATCTATTTTATTTAGTAATGAAGCATTTTGTTTAGAGAGAAAATCAAGTCACAGTTTCTTGTTCTGTAAGTCTACCCTCCACATCATTTAGTAACTCTTCCATATCAGCTATTTGAGACTTCTGTTGCATCATTAGCTCTTGTAGTTGTTCTATTTGTTTTGTACATTTCTCCTTAAAAGTGTCTAATTTATTGTCCATTTTGTCAAATTTCATAGGTAAGTCCTGCACAGTGGTTAATTAAGACTGCAGTTCCTTTTTCATTGCCTGGTCCTGCAAGGTATTCTTTGAGAAGTTCATTTTAAGTAGAAGTTGATGCTCTTTCTTCTTATTTTTTTACCAAAAAAATGATGATTTAAGCCAATTTTTTAATGTAGACTTCCAGTGATGTTAGTAGAAGTAACTTAGCAAAAATAGTAAGTGTACAAAATCTGTTTTTTGAAAATTTCTGTCAGAAATATCTTTGTGATAGCAGAGTTAAGAAAAGAAGCTGTCAACCAGTCTGCATCTTGGCCACACCCCTGATAAGGATGCTATGAAGGCTGCCAGCCTAGCTAGATAGAATTTTATAAATAATTATGTGTTGTAAATATTAATGTAATCTGCAGGCTTGCTCTACAGTTGTAAAGAGAACTATATTTTATAATTAAACTATATGCTGTACTGAGCTTCAAAAATGTAACCACAATGCACTCTGCTGGAAGAAAGCTGATAAGTCAAGCATTGTATGACTATTTGATCTCAAGCTCAGAGTTAGGATGTCTGGGCCAGGAAATTCTTTCTCTTGTCTTGATTTAAGAGATAATTACTAAGGTTTTACATGTATAATGTCATTTATTCTGTGGCTTCCTGCAGGTTCAGAATTACAAAAAGAAATGTAAATGTTGAGTTTCTGTTAGCCTGGGAAACTAAATCAGAACTGTTAAGAATTATGTAATCTAAAATGACTCAGCTTTACTGTGTTATCAATTTAAGGACAGAAAGAAAGGAGAGCATTTTGAATTTTATCTAAAGCTGACAACACTCACCATCACTTGCTTATTCTGTATGTAAGTAGGATCTTAGAGCTTAGTATTTATCAAAGACCACATTCCACCTAGACTGATACTGAAAGGCTCGCAAAACAGCGTCCTTGAATTTCAGATTAAAATGGACAAGGCAAGCTACCAGCTTACAGCATGCTACAGAACCCCATCCATGTCTCCAGATGATCATTTTGGATTCCTGGAAGTTTTAAAAGTTTTAAAAGAAATTCCTACAAACAATAAGTCCATAATCCTATGTGACATCAGCTACACAACCATAAACTATGCCTCTAACATATGGTACACTCAGATATTTCTGGATTTGATAAATAGGAATTTACTGGGCCATATAGTTAGTGAACCCACAAGAGGCCAAATATTCTGTATCTGATCCTCACTAATATTATGTCTACCTGTTCCTCTTCATAGTCTTTCCTTCAGCAGTTAGGTTAGACCATAAATTCAGGAAATATGTTCAAATGGGTGAACCTTGTACAACTATATCATGAAATCTCTACCACTGACACTAATGCAGCAACAAACACACAACAAACTTCACTAAGGAGTTTTATACCCACTTATACAAATGCACAGATCCAGGAGTCCCACCTAAAGCCAAATATAATGTGAAATTTACGAATAACCCTCCCAAGGTCAACCAGTATAAACAAAGTTTATAACAAGAGAGAAAAAACAACATCCTTAAACTGTGCAGTAAGGCGTGGACTCCTTAAAATGAGGATGGTATAAAAATATTACCAAGAAAATGAAAAGCACTGTAATGACAGTAAAGCAACCATGAGGTAGAGATTAGCCCCTAAAGTAATGGGTTGATACAAATCCTACTTTAGCTAGGAAAAAAACTAAGGAATAGCACTCAACTTTGCTCTGAAAGTCTCCTTAATGGCACTCCACACTCTTATCTAGATGACACTGCAACTGGGCAAGTAAACATTCTCTGCAAACATCATCACTGAAACACCTACTCCAGTACTACCAGTCCCAGATTCCCTTACTCATCATTTGCTAAAGAACATGTCCTAAGGCCAGGGCCGGCCTTTGGTCAACTGGTGTCCTAGGCAAAAGGGATCCAGAGCACCCCCACACACCACCAGGTGCCCCCATCCTGGTCTACCTACACCATCCAGATTACTTTTTTCTTCATTTTTCTCACAGGTTGTCTTACTCTTCAGGTTTTCTTGTTTTCATTCAACATATTTTAAAGAAACAATTTATTTTCTGCAACAGCTAAACAAATAAATACTGGAAAAGTGCCCCTGCTTCAGTGGCACCCCAGGTGATCACCTAGTTGGCCTATGCCTAAGGCCAGCTATGCCTAAGATGTTATCTAGAATCACAAACACTTTCTCCACAGGTCATGATGACATACCTGGGTGCTTATTAAATAATGTCAAACATGATCTTGCTGAACCTATACTTACAGTGGATATAAAAAGTTTATACACCCCTGTTAAAATGCCAGTTTTTTGTGATATAAAAAATGCGACTGCAATAAATCATTTCAAAACTTTTCCCACCTTCAATGTGACCTATAACCTGTACAATTCAATTGAAAAACAAACAAATCTGTTAGGGGGAAATATAAAAAAGAAAAAATGGACAATAAGCTGGTTGCATAACTGTGCACCCTTAAACTAATACTTTGTTGAAGCACCTTTTGATCTAATTACAGCCTTCAGTCTTCTTGGGTACACACCTGCCATCAATTAAAGAGACTCTCATTAACCCAAATAAAGTTCAGCTGTCCTAGTAGGATTTTCCTGACATTTACTCAGTTGCCTGCTACAGCAAAAGCCATGATTCACAGAGAGCTTACAAAACATCAAAGGGATCTCATTGCTGAAAGGTATCAGTCAGGAGAATGGTACAAAAAATTTCCACAACATTGGCTATACCATGGAACACAGTGAAGATAGTCATCAAAAAGTGGAGAAAACATGGGATAACAATGACATTGCAAAAAACTGAATGTCCCTCCAAAATTGATGAAAAGACAAAAAGAAAGCTGGTCAGGGAGGCTGCCAAGAGACCTACAACAACACTGAAGGAGCTGCAGGAATTTCTGGCAGGTACTGGTTGTGTACTACATGTGACAACAATCTCACGTATTCTCCAATACACCGTCTCCTAAAAGCATGTAGGAAAATGTGTTATGGTCTGATGATGAGACCAAGGTTGAACTTTTTGGCCACGATTCCAAAAGGTATGTTTGGTGCAAAAACAACACTTCACATCACCAAAAGAACACCATCCCCACAGTGAAGCATGGTGGTGGCAGTATCATGTTCTGCGGTTGCTTTTCTTCAGCTGGATCTGGGGCTTTAATCAAGGTGGAGGGAATTATGAACAGTTCCAAATGCCAGTCACTTCTGGCCCAAAACCTTCAAGCGTCTGCTAGAAAGCTGAAGATGAAGAGGAATTTCACCTTTCAACATGACAATGAACCCAATCACACATTTAAATCAACAAAAGAATGGCTTTACCAGAAGAAAATTAAAGTTTTGGAATGGCCCAACCAGAACCCAGACCTAAATCCAATAGAAAATCTGTAGGGTGACCTGAACAGAGCTGTGCACAAGAGATGCACTTGCAATCTGACAGATTTGGAGGGCTTTTGCAAAGAAGAGTGGGCAAATATTGCCAAGTCAAGATGTGCCATGCTGATACACTCCTACCCAAGAAGACTGAATGTTGTAATTAAATTAAAAAGTGCTTCAACAAAGTATTAGTTTAAGGGTGTGCACACTTATGCAACCAGCTTATTGTATGTTTTTTATTTTTTATATTTTTTACCCTAACAGATTTCTTTGTTTTTCAATTGAATTGTACAGGTTATAGGTCACATTAAAGGTGGGAAAAGGTTTGAAATTATTTATTGTGGTCTCATTTTTTTATATCACAAAAGCCTGGCATTTTAACAGAAGTATGTAAACTTTTTATATCCACTGTAAATTGTTTAACCTAAGTCTAGCCACTAATTACTCAAATCCTGACTACCTGCTATGGTGATGCCCCTTCCAAAGGGCAGCTTTACCACTGACCCTAGGAATTACACCTCAGTCAGTCTTATGAGTCTGATCTGTAACACTACAGAGCATTTCATAACCAAACTCATTAATTATGATACTAAAAATGTAAATAAATCCAGATGGACTATCCAGTAAAGCAGGTACTCCAAAACACGTAAAAGGTAAAAAGATATAACTTTTAATAAGAAAACACAATGAGCAATAAAAGATGAGTGCTTTTAAGAAACTTCATCAGATAAAAATAGCCTCACATTTTCAAAATTTAAAACAATTAAAAACATACATCATCAGTCATAGTTAACCAAACATGCTCCCCATGCTGCCAATCAGTTCCTGAATGAATGTGAAACACTAATGAATATGTTCATTAGCTTACCCTATCTATTAAGTTAATGAGGTAACATTAGAAGTGAAGAATAAATTACAGAATTGTCATTTTGTTCCAGTTTTAGGTGGGCCACTTGAGGAAACTCTAACAGAGACAACTATGGCAATAACACCTTTGGTGGGAGAAGCTGGTGGTCCTGTTTTGTTGAATACATCTAAAACTGAAATGAACAACAGGACATTTAATAGTTTGTTTATTACGACTTTTGGCAAAAATAGTCATCTAGTTAGAGATATTCTTTTTAAAAATTGTTAAATTTTGAATAACAATGATAAAGACATCAGAGATTACATAAATGATAGACTGTTTATTGTATATAGGAAATGGAAAAATCTTAAAAATATTTTTGAGACTCAGAATAAGTCACATATAGTGGGATGTATGAGGAAAATGTGGGTCTTGTCCCTACTGTATGTGCATATTGGAAGTTAGTGAAATTGGTATTAATTGTGTGAAAATGAAACTTTAAGGGAAATGTTCATGTAATTCAGATAAAGTTGTATACTGGGCGCTTTGCACATGCTGTTCCTGCTTTTACATCAGTAAGATTGACAGAAAAATAAGGAACATGATATATGAGCATTCCAGGGATATTAACTTAAGAAAGGATACAAATGCACTTTCAAAACATTGTATCGAGAAACAGGGGGGATTGTTTTAAGTTTGTAGTACTGGAAAGTCTAATGATGAATGAAAGGGGAGGGGCATGGCCACTTCTACTGGAAACGCGTGAGTTGGTGCGGCAAATGCGATTGAATGCAACCAACTGGCCTGTCCTGAATGAACACATTTCTGTCTCAAGTATTTTAAAATTGAAAGCACTGGATAGATAAAGTGTTTATTTTACTAATTATCTGTTATGATTATGAGTGTTTTTATGCAAGGTTTTTACGAGTGGTTTTACTAGATTGCAATTGTAATTAGAAGTGGGTGTAACTGTTTTATGTGTTCAGATTGGCAGCATGATTAACTGTGATGACATATGTTTTTAATCTTATTATAAATTGAGAAAATGTGAGGCTATTTTCATCTGATGAAGCTTCTTAAATGTAGAAACAAAAGCACTCATCTTTTACTGTTCATTGTTTTTTTGTTATTAAAAGTGATATTTTTTAACTTTTATGTGTTTTGAAGTATCTGCTTTACTGGATAGTCCGTTTGGATTTATTTACCTTGTTGTTTCTATTTTTCTTGGATTATGATACTAAAAATCTCACTGATATATCTAAATTGTCTGATACTGATTTTTTTAAACTATGATAAAATAAAACAATGTTTATTGGAATGTTTTAAGTTAACACCTGAAGCTTACAGACAAAAGTTTCATGAGTATAGACACAAGGCAGATGACAGTGTACATGATTATATTGCTGACTTAAGCACTTATTTTCATAGGTGGGTGAGTGGGTGTCAGGTCACCACTTTTGAAAGGCTGGCAAACCATTTGGTGAGGGAACAAGTCCTTAGCACTTTCCCTGAGGATATGAGAATCTGGTTGGCAGACTAGGATTATGACTCTGCAGATGAGCTGGGGAGAAAAGGGGATCTCTACTTAGCAATCAGAATACCACTGCACAAGAAGAAAATACCCAGTACTGCACATGGATATAAGGGAACCCATGATGAGCAGTCTAAACCACTCCAACAGAGTCCAACAGTAACAGGGGAAGCCACTAGTTCAGGTACATGGCAATGATCAAAGGTTAGATGTTTTAAATGTGACCAGAGGAGCCATGTAGCATACAAATGTCCACTGAAGCAAGGTGGGGAACAAAAGGTGAGGGAGCCAGCATGTGGGAATAACAGCATGCCAGAGGTAAGTTGTCTGGAGACAACAGGCATATGAAACTATGGGTCTATATTATAACAACGAACGATCAAATGATCGAACATTATTATATCGAACTAAAAAGTTTGAATTCACAAAACATCGAACAACCAGAACAGCTATTTTTTTCCCAGGGGAAAAAAAATCTCTGTTCCCAAAAAAAAAACAAAAAAAAAGACAGACATTAAAATATTGCATAAAGTGGGTGGCTTTGCCCCCCACACACCCCGGCGTGGGGGGCCCTCTACACACCCCCTACTTATATATACCAACTCCAAGATTGCACTACAGTGCCGAAAATGCCAAAGTGACGGAAGCGACCAAGCGACTTCTTTCCCAGTGAAAGAATTCTCTTATATGCCGCTTCGTCATTTTGCCTTTTCGACATTTCAAGTTCGACCAAGACCCATTCCACAAAATGCGTCTTTGGTCATCTGATAGGAACCCGAAACTATCACAACAGGTTTTATCTTATTTTAATGGATGGAAAACAGGCCACTTCTAAGAAAGACACAGCCTCTGGCATAACCATTGTGAAGCCTGCAATGGTTAAAGAAGAGCAGTAGACTTCCTGTAGAAGGGGAGCTGGGAAGAGTCACAAATGTAGAGCTGAGACAGGCTCAGCTCTCAGACCCTAAACTAAGAGGCTTGATGAAAGCAGCTAGGGAGGCATCTGAGTCTCAAGAAAAGGGGGGATCTGTATACTGGAACAAAGGGTTACTGTATAGATAGTGGACCCCTGAAGGAGGGCTAGAGGGTGAGGTAATACAACAGCTGGTAGTGCCCAAAACCTACTGTCTGGCACTTCTAGCTACAGCCCAAGACATTCCTTTTGCAGGTCATATGGGCATAAAGCATACCAAGAGACATATTATGCAGAACATTTATTGATCTGGGATTGCATGGGATGTAACTGGGCACTGTAGGATCTATGAGCAGTGCTAAAAGATAGGCAAGGCAGGAGACAAGATTAAAGCTCCTTTGATGCCTTTGCTTGTGATGGAAGAGCCATGCCAGAGGGTAGCTATGTTTATTGTGAGGCTTCTGAGTACCCCAAGTTCCACAGAGAAGAAGTATATCCTGGTGGTAGTAGATTATCATGCTACATACCCTGAGGCAGTGTCTCTGTCCTCCATCAAGGTAGAGAAGGTGGCAAATGCTTTGTTAGAGATTTTCAGCAGGGTAGGTTTCCTGAGAGAAATACTGACTGACAGAGGTGCCAATTTCATGTTAGACCTGCTGGCTTGTCTGTGGAAGTGCTGTGGGATGAAGCACCTAAAGATCACCTTCTACCACCCCATAACTAATGATCATGTGGAGAGGTTAAACTCTACACTAAAGACCATGTTATGCGCATTTGCAGACCAGGACAAATATTTGACCCATCTGCTGTTTGCATATAGATAGGTACCCCAGGAATCCACAAGTTTTTCACCCTTTGATTTGCTGTATGGGCATAGCCTGAGGGGGGCCTTTAGATTTGATTCATGATGAGTGGGAGGGTGAGTCTGAATCTCACAAGGAGTCTGTTGTGGCATATGTCCTAAACCTCAGGACAAGGCTCAGGAAGCTCATGGTTTTGGCTCAGGAGAACCTGGCAGGAGCTCAACAACAGATAAATGTGTGGTATGACAGGAATGCTTGAGCCAGAGGGTATGCTCTGGGGCAGCAGGTGATGTCTCTCATTCCTGTCAGACACAATAAGCTGCAGGCAGCTTGGGAGGGACCCTTCAGAGTGGTAAGTAAGGTCAGTGATTTTAGCTGCATGGTAGAACTGCTAGGCAGGAGGCAGGGATACAAAATGTACCATCTTAACATGATGAAACCTTAACAATATAAGGTGGCCCTGGTGCTAAGTATTTGCTGTAGGAGGTAGGTGGAGACTGAGGGTGATCTATGGCTACTGCGAGCCAGCCAACAAAATGCCAAGTTACTACTGTGGAGCCTAGAGTTACAATTATATGATATGACAGTGCCGCACCGTAGTGAGGTTAGCAATGCTAATGCAAATGGGCTCTCAAAACAGGGTATGGGGGAATGTATTCCCAAATAGGCTCATTCCTCTCAAGCAATGTTTCTCAAGGTCACATGTAAAAGTAGCTTAAATCTTCAAAGGGGGTAGATATGTGACAATAGGAGGTACTGCCCGCCATGCCAGGAGAAGTAGGGCAGTGGATGTATAACTTATGCCAGCTCAGCTAGCTGGAAGTTTGTAAATAATTATATGGCATTTGTATATCAAACTGATTTGTACAGATGCTTGTGCTGAAAATGTATTTATGAGGTTTGCTTGTATTAAAATATATTAACAGTATGCCCTGCTGGAAGGAAAAAAATATACATGTATTATTGTAACTAAATTAAATGTATACATTGTAACAGCATTTACTGGAAGGGAAGAGGTTATTCTACCTGACTTCAAAATATATCTGAAATTAAATTACGTTATGGGTTAAGTCATAAAGATGTTATTCCACTGCTTTGAATGGAGACAGAGACACAATGTCTATGCCAGAGAATAGAGTGTAGCTCCTGTAGGAAGAGTGGAATGGTTTTATGACCTCCAGCAGCTGCACCATATCTGAACAGTGCTCTTGTGAGTGTATTATTGACATGTAGGTGTTAAAATCCTGGCAGCTTCTAGTGTTGGTGATAGCATGAGAAACAGAGTCAGGTTAGATGATCCGATATATATGATGCCATTCTTTACAGAAATAATGTTTTAATATTAGAGGAGACTGAAGTCTTAGCAGCATTTTGTATTCTGTCTTGGAATTGACAACAAGGACCACTCATCCATCTTGCCTTATGCTATTCAGTAAGTAGGAATAGCAATTGTTTCAGTAAATCAGGAATAGACAGTGAGACTAACCAAATACTGTTTTTCTATAAGTGTGTGGAACTTTCCATTGTTGTTGCTATTTTTAATATTCCCTGTGACTGAAACTCTGGTGTTTACTGTAAATATATATTTAGTATTTTCTTGTTCTTTTATTATTTATTATTAAATATATTTAAACTTTTCATTGTGGCTAGCCCTTTTTAGAAAATATTTAAGCTTTGACAGCATTTGCATATATTTGTTTGGTGAAAACTCTGACTATACTGAAAGCCATGCTGTTTGGTCAACATTACCATTTGTATTAATATTAATTTCCCTCAGTATATTTGCCTGACAGGAGTTCTGGTGGTAGTGATAAAAACCTTATAGTCTGGGCAGAAGGGGCACAGCAGGTGAATCTGTGCCAGCCTTTCACAGGTGTGTGTGTGTGTGTGTGTGTGTGTGTGTGTGTGTGTGTGTGTGTGTGTGTCTGCAAATCAAATCTCAGTGAGTGTCTGTGTCAGCTGCTTGGAGCAGGGACACAAAGCACTGGTTTCAAAGAGAGGGTGTAGGAGGACTTAGCTTGGAACCCCAACTAAAGACTCAACTCTGAGCTGTGCCATTGGGGATTCCTATTGGGGATCTGGACAGATAAAGAGTGGAAACAGCCCCTGAACTGAGTGTGTTCCCTGGGTGCTCTTAAGGGAAATTGTGCTTGATACAGACAGGCCTACATCTGGAAATACTGAGCATATTTATTTCTATTCCAAGTGAATGTCCCTTTGCAGTGTCAGAGGTGAGGATTCAGGCTCCTTGATTACTGACCTAGCATGGGGACCTCACAACATGGCTGCCCAGTGTCCTAACCTGGGCACAGTCATTCATATCCAGTACCATCGTATGTCTTCTCAGCAAGGCCAGTCTATTCATAAGACAAGCTGATATAGAAATTAAGTTTATTTGAGTCACATAAAGGAAGGTACTTTTTATGAAGATAAAAGGGACACACCATAAAGAGAAACATCAGAGGCTGTGAGCCTAGGGGAAGGAAAAATAAATAAGTGTACCTCTTCTTTGAATGTTAGGTAGACAATCCAAGTTGGGAATGGAGCTGAGAATGAATGTCTTAAATGCTGTCTTGTCTTCCAAGGGGCAGACAAGTCAGTTTGCTGAAGACAAGTCAGTTTGCCGCTTAGCTGTAGTCTTTGACAGGGACTGGGGTTCTACCTCAGGTGGACAAAACTAAGTTGGAAGTGCAAACAGATCATTAACTGCTGAAGATGTATAAGGAAAGGAATATACAAATGAACTCCCATGGTGCCATTATACTCCTTGTTTGTGGATGGGATTAAGGAGATACCAAACCGGCAAAGTCTTGATGATGCCATATCAAGATATGAACACTGAGAACTGGCAAACCTTGACCCTCATAAAATTGCCAAACAGCAAGCTTAATAAAAACAATTTATACAAACCACACATACCAGTTAGACATGGAGGATAGACAAATGTAAAATCATGCCCTGTGAATACTAGCAAAACAATCATTGTATGATGGCAAGGAATAGTTAACATTGTTCAAAGCTTAAAATTAGGAAACTGATCCTAGAAAACAAACTGTCTCCCACCAGGACTCATATAACAAGAAACACATTCATAGTAGAGAACTGCAGTAAACAAACTTTTAATCAACAAAATCATCAATCACTTATTAGCAATGCTTAATTATTTTACGTCCCATAAATGACAGTCAGATGCTCATGGACATTTTCTTTCACGGATTAGTAATTTGAGCTACTGCAGTAATAGTACGTACTTGAACATGCCTTGTGGATATCACTTCCAAGGCTGCCTCGGGGATATTGAGGGGATGCACATGTTACTCTAAGGTCAAAATCAAGTTCAGGGATGATGGGACATGAAAGACTATGGTGGTCCCTCACAGCCGTTATCAGCTTGCATCTTTTGAAGGACAGTAAAATAATTTTTCAATGTAAAATGAACCAGACCAAAACCAGCATTTCCCCTTCACTCCATTACATTTAATGCCATCATTAATCAATCCAGATTTAGCTTCTAGCATCATCCATGTGCTGCAACTGCCAGGAGTGCATGAGGTAATCCTTATAAAAGGCAGTTGGAGCACCAGATTACTTCATTTGCCAGGAAGGCAGAAACAGTCCTGTATACTTGTTACGTATAACTGTATATGCAACTAAACCCACCTTAGCAACTACAACAAGTAGAATAAAAGAAAAATAGGGGGCTGGAGGGATGAAGGGCTGGCTACTGCAACGGTGATCCATTAGAACATGTACCATTATAGTGAGTTTACTCACACAACTGTACTATGCATCAACAAGGCAGTAGCCTAATCTATTTAGGTAGATTCCTATAGCTTAGTAATGGTAACAGAAAAGGTTAAGTACAATAATTAAGACTACAGAAGCCCCTGAAGAATGGTCCTGGTAAAGCCAACTCTGGACCATGAAAAAGAATCTAGTTTGTAATGCTTTGTAAAAGTGTGAATAGGTTACCAACTTGCTGCCGCTTGAATACTTCTAGAGTTCATACCTTTCCAAAAAGCCACTGAAGAAGCAATGTTGTTGAATGAGCTATAACCCTTCCTGGAAATTAATTAATGTGGTGAGTATCACAACAAGTAATAGCACTGGACAATCATGTAGAAATACTCAGCTTAGTCACAGACGGTCCTTTCCTCTTGTCATCACAGGAGATAAACAGTCTTCAGCTTTCCTGAAAGGATGAATTTTGTGCATGTAGTATCTGAGCTGCCTGCGTATATCCAACGAGTGCAGCATTTATTCGCCTTTGTTCTTTGGATCAGGAAAGAAGACTGAAAGATTAATAGTTTGGCTCACAGTAACCTTTAAGCTGGCTTTAGGCATAATGGTAGCATTTGTTCTCAAAGGAACATTGTCCCTTTGAAAACTGCAGCAGGGTTGACTCTCCATAAGTACTTGTAACTCAGATACTCTCCTAGCAAAATTCAGATGAATGATCAAATAGTCTTCCATCTTAAGAACCTCAAATCAGCCTCCTGGATTGATTCAGATGGAGAAAAAGAAAGTTTTTCATCATAAAATTCAGATCCCAAGGAGGAGCCATGTATTTTCTAGGTAGACAAGTATGTAGTACCCCTTTCAAAAACTGTTTAACTTGAGCATTGTTCAAAAGAGAAGGATCTAAGGGCAGACAAGGAGAAATGGAAACAAATGTACCTTGAAAGAAGATTACGACAATGCATTGGACAGTATTTCACACAACAAATCAAGAACCAGAGGCAACTGAGCCTCAAAAAGATTCTGTTTCTTCAAGTGACACCAGCTAGAAAATCATTTCCACGTGATTTTCTAGCAGCAGGCTTTTTTGCCTGCTGCACACGCTTAGAAAAAAATGTGCCTAAAATGTATCATGATTCTATCATCCAAGCAGTTATCTTCCAAACTCGGTGTGTATCAAACTCCTTGCCTTTTTTAAGGAAATCTGATCTGTGGGGAAGTTTGTAGTAATTCCCCTTTGCTAGACTGAAAAGAAGGGAGAACCACTGTTGCCTTTGCCAGAAGGGAGTCACCACCATATTTTTTTGGACAGTCCTTCTGGATCTTTAGAAGAACCCTAGTAATCAGTTGAAAGGGTGGAAATGTATATAGGAATATTGCTGTCCATGGTAATGAGAAAAGGTCCTGTCTTCCAAGCATCACTGCATGGAATCCTAAAGCAGAATTTCTTTAGTTGTCAAAGGGTATAAATGCTAAGACCAGACTGCTTTGAGATGCCACTGTATTTTCCTCATTTGTAGTCTGGCAAAGGTAGCATTATTATCATAAATCCTAGAATTCTGAGTAATTTATTTGCATATGTTTAGCTTATCCTGGAGAAACTGAGGAAAAAACATTGAAACGTGTTCACTTTCTCTTGTGGATGGAAGGCTCTTCCCAAACCTGAGACTAACACACATCTCAGAAAAAAAAATCTGGGAGACAGGATGGGAAAACTCTTCAATAAACTGATTTGAAAACCCAGACTGAATAGAAGTTCCTAAACAGTTGCTAATGACTCTTGACAGCTGGAAAAAAGTCTACAAACTTGAGACAATTGTCCAAATATGGAAAAATATGAATGTCCTAGACTCTACAATAAGCTATAACTGGGACTAGTCATTTTGTAAATACCCTTAGTGCAGTAGAAAGTCCAAAGGGTAAAACGGATAGCTGAAAACATGTGCCAGATACAGCAAATCTTAAGACATGCATAAAATGCTTAGCAGTGGGAATGTGATGATAGGCGTCCTTTAGTTCTAGCTTTACTATGAAAGGTAGAGGAGGAATCAATGGTAACATCTTGAACATTAAGATCTTGACAAAAAGGTTTAAAGCAGAAAGATCTAGCACAGGTCTACAGGATCCTTCTGATTTGGGAACCAGTAATATCTTTGGACAGACTTTGCCTAGGAGACTGAGAGACACTGGTTCTGTGCCTCCATGAGACTGCATATTGTGCAAAATTGGAGAATATAGAGAAATTTGGCTCCCTGGTCAGGGTGGAATCCCATGAAAGGGATGAAGAGATTCTCATTGCCAGGAATAGCCCTGCTGGACTGCAGTCAGAGTCCAACTGTGGAAGACCATCTGATGCCATAAGGGGAGATGATATTTCATGTATATAGAATGATTGCCAAGGTGGGAGAGAAGGTGAACCTGAAAGGTGGACAGTCATGCTGACTGGGGGTGTCCTAGAGATTTGGACATGGTGCATTCCTTTTCAAACCGTGCTTTCCATTCTTTTTTAAAACTACGAGAGTCGATTGCTTATTGAAAACGGAGGTTGAAAAGGAGGAAAAAGTATTATTTCCTAAAAAAGAAGAATGAAAAATCTGACTCACTACATGCATCAGTTTTCCTCTTTCATCAAACTTCTTCATTACCTCAGCTGCAGAAAGGCCAAACAGAGTCTCCTTATCTAAGAAGGAAAATCTCAGATTTAACTTCTACAGCAAAGCTGGGATTATGAATCCAAGCAAGTCTCCTTAACACTGATCCAGACTCAGAAATGGTAGACAAAGGGTCAGTTGCATCATAAGCACATTTTAGGACATGCTTTGTCAAAGCAGCTGTCACAAAACATTTAATGAGTTATTTACCTTGGAAGGAAGAAAGGAAATGTAAACATTAACGTCTTCATATTCTCAAATGACAAAAACAAACACTTTAATATATGTGTTTGACAGTTCAAAATTCTGAAAAGTTAAAGTACAAGTAGAACACATTTTCTTCCTCAACTTATTCATTGCTTTCCCATCTTTACTAGCACGAGTAAGATTGTCACAAAAGGAGAATCTGCCAGCCCAGCTAGCTGGAATTTTGTAAATAATTATATGTAATTTGTGAATATTAATATGATTTATACAGAAGTGTAACAAAAGGAGATACTGCCAGCCAAGCTCTCTGGAATTTTATAAATGATTGTATGTTATTTGGGAATATTAATATGATTTATATAGAAGGGTAACAAAAAGAAGATACTGCCAGCACAGCTGTCTGGAATTTTGTAAATATATATATGTAATTTGTGAATATCAACATGATTCATATGCTTGTATTACAACTGTATTAGAACTGTATGTTATGTGCATAGCAAACTGCTGGTACAGAAGAGATATTTTGTAAAGTACTGAGCTAAAATGTAACCACAGCATGCCCTATTGTAATAGAACAGGTATGTACCTGCACTATTGTGACTGTTTAGATGTATATATTTTAACAATGGAAACTGAAACACAAGAAGTTAACTTCAGAAGAATAGCTAAAATTGAAATTACTTCATGACCACGTAGTAAAGGGATGTTATCTTTCAGTTTCAGTGCAGTAACAGACACAATGTCTAGAAATAGAATTTTTTTTTTTGTACTGTCTTGGAAGTGTTTATTGTTTTGTGTCTTCCAGGATCTCCTTAGATCTAAGAAATGTCCTTGTTTATGTATTTTCACAAGTAGATGCTAAATGCTACAAGATGGAATCAACGGTTGTTTTTGAGCCTGGGAACTGAAGTCAGATGACAAGAAATTATGTCATTCTGCAAGTATCCCAGCAGGAATGTCATTCTGCAAGTATCCCAGCAGGAATATTTGCGATATTAATTTAAGATTGATCATTGTGTATTTTGCCTTTGATCTGACAAGAACATCCACTCACCATGTCTGCCTTGTTAATCTGTAAGTCTACGGAACAGTATAGTTCTCTTAGATTCAGTCAGGAATATAATAAAGTATAATTTAGATGTTTTTCTTTATTTATTTGAGACTGTCCTGCAATGTTGTTTTAATATTTCCTGTGATTTTGAACTCTGGTGTAACTGTGATTATTTACTATTTTCTTGTTTTTTATCATTTATTATTAAATATATTTAAACCTACCACTGTGGCTGATATTTGTGAGACATATTTAAGTTCTTATTTGTATCTGCATATTTATTTGGTGACATTGTGGGCCACTCCTAACAGCCTTGCTCATGGTCAAACTAACATTTGTATTGACAATAACACTACACTGTAAGTTTGGACATCCTTTGTTAAAGACCTTAAAGTAGTTGATAAGGACATGGTTGGTGGCAGTGATAAATACCTTATAGTCTGGGCAGAAAGGGACATAGCTAGTAAACCTGTGCCAGCCTTTCTCAGGCACGAGTGTGTGTGTGTGTGTGTGTGTATAAATCAAATCTCAAAGTGTGTGTATGCCAGCTACTTGGGCAGGGACACAAAGCACTGATTGGACAGAGAGGGTGCTGGAGGTCTTGGCTTGGCCACTCAGCTGGGATCTCAACTCTATAGCTATGCCATTGGGAAGTCTTATTGGGGATCTAGAGAATGAGGGAGAAACCAGCCCCAAAATGACTGTGGTCTCTGTGTGCTGTTAAGGAAAATTGCACTTGATGGGGAGAGCTCATCTGGAAATACTGTTTGTGAACCTGTTATCTTCCCAATGTACGACCCCCCACTGGTACTAGTGGTGAGACTGAGGCTCCTTGATTACTGTTGCCAGTGTTTGGGCATCACAAGGATTAATAGCAGTAAACTGTTTACTGCAGCAGATATGAATAAAGTAATGACTGCTGGGTGTAGTACTTTTATATAAAAAAATAGGTACATATGGATATATGGTACCTTGTATAACCTGTCATATCATTTAGTGACCAAAGGTGATTTACCAAACTAATAAACCATATTGTAATAGCAGCAAAAGGTCATGGATTTATTGAAATGATGCAGTGTTAAATATTTTATGGGCCTGATTACTTGATATTGTCTGCAGAAGTTCAGTGAGTCTAAATACAAGAGGTTATGATGTTTTAAGTTGTGCTATTTCAATAAATCCATTTAATTTAATTTTCAGTTTCTACAGTATGGCAATTCTGTCTTTCCATTTTTTTCCCATTTGTTGAAATAACATATTCTTAGTGTTAGTTGTATTTCCTTTGAAGATCCACATTAATTAAAACACCAAGCTTTCTTAGTTTTAGTTTCTTTCACAATGTCATTGTTAAACCTAGAAAGGTTGATATGTCTAAAATTGTCAAGTGTCATGACTGCATCTTTGGAAAATGAATTTAAGACTGCTTTTTTATCCTAAGCAGGCATTATTTAGTTCAGTGACATCATCTGATGACTCAACAGCTCTGCATTTTAAATCTGTGAATTTGGATGTCCACCACTTAGATGTTACAGTCAAAGAGGCAAATAACAATGAAAAGAACTGGTCCCAAAATGAATCTTGAAGAACACCAATTTTCTGTCTGTCCAGTTTGACTTACATCCAAGTTGAGTAACTCCTTAAGACCTTCACCTTAATCACTGTTCTACTCATGTAATAAGATAGAACTTAATAAAGCAATTAGGCTGTTTATAATACTGGAATAAAATAAAACATCAAAAGCCTTTGCAAAGTCCAAGAAAATCACCATCACAACCCCAAATCTAGCGCTGCACAAGCTATCTTGTAGAAATCCACCAGACCAGAAATGTGGACCTTCCCTTCAAAAAGTTGGCTGCTTCAAATCAGGCAGCAGAGTGTGCTTTACTATCTTGTTTCAGTAGCCAAATCAGGCAGTGTTCAAAGTATTTTCTCATTTTAAAGGTGAGGCTGAGGGCATGATAATTGTGCATTAGGTCTGTCCTCCCACCCTTGTACTGCAGTACAATATTGGATAATTGTCACTCATCAAAGATTGTATACATATTCCAATAATGTAGTAAATAAAATGCCCATAAGATGTTTTAGCACGTTTCACAATGCAAACAAAATGAATAGAGAGGTTAATGGGCCCCATTTATTTTCTGATTACCTGCGTAGTCCAGTACAATGTCATTGGGCACCATAATCTATCCTGGCACTTCCAAGCAAAGCATAGCAATTCATCCTAAGTGAGACACTAACCTAAACAAACACACACACACACACACACACACACACACACACACACACACACACACACACACACACACACACATGCACAGACACTTACTAACTCTCACTGTCATATGTACACACAACCATGGGCAATTTAAAGGCTTGACAGTTCGCCTACAGTGTATCTTTGAAATGACACTGGAGAACACATAGAAAACTTGTGTGGATGCAGGACGGGAATGAAGCTTCCAAATAGAAAACACCCTGACCAAGAACCAGACTGAATAACCAAACATTGTGAGGCAAGTAATCCAAGGTGCCACTGTACTGCCTCAAAGTTACTTAGTTACTTTTCAGTGTTACATGTGGGTTATATGGCTGTAATGCTAATTAGTTTGATACAGTGATTTCCATATCATATGTAGGTGGCTTTAACACTCTAAATTAGCTGCAGAGGTGTGTGTGTGTGCGTGTGTGTGCATGTGTGTGTGTGCATGTGTCTGTGTGTGCGTGTGTGCGTGCATGCATGTGCGTGTGTACATGCGTGCATGTGCGCGTGCATGCGTGTGTGTGTGTGTGTGTGTGTGTGTGTGTGTGTGTGTGTATGTGCGTGTGTGTGTGTGTGTGTGTGTGTGTGTGTGTGTGTGTGTGTGTGTGGACAAACAACTGCTACAGGGCCAGCCACCTGTCGGTCAGAACATTGTCTCCAGATGATTGTCACTGTTCATTGACTCTCTGACCCCATGTGCAAAAATGGGAAAGAGTGTCTGTTGATGGATGGATGGATGGATGGATGGTTGATATAGGTTGATCAGTTTGTCTACATAATTCAGTTAGAATATAAACTTCATGGAGACCAGGCCACATCCTCAGTCTGTGTTGTTTGTTATTAATCCTGACATTACAGCATTCACCTATCACAGCTCATGAACCTGGAATCATCATGTAGTTTCATACTTCTGTGACTGGTGTGTGAAATTATCATTCAAGATGGAAATGCACAGCAACTCTAACCTGTTTTTATGCCATGTCCATTCAATGGCATGATGAAAACTTTCACTCAAAATGTATGCAGCTGAAAAAGTTATCACAGATGCATAACTTTTAGAACTGACAGTATTTTGGAGCTAAAGTTTTAGAATACTCATGTTTAAGTTTCCTCTCATAAGTGATGGCACATTCTCCCTAAAGAGTGATCTTACACCCACAATGTAAAACTGCTTTTCACAAAAAAATTGCAAAACTAGAGTGATATGGGACATGATAACACATTGCAGTCAGGTACCATATAGTAAAGAAATGACAAAGTAACAGTCATTTGTTGAGACACCAGATGAAAACCCCTGAATGAGGAATCTTCAACAGAAACAGTGTGTTATTACTTATATCAGTTTACCATTAGCTCATTCAGAGTAAATATGTGTCTCCAATTTTGATGTTGCTATACCATTAACTCATCATAAATAAAGCTATATCTCCATTTTGGATTTTGGTTTTCTTATCATTCTCCATTTTGAATTTTGGTTTACCATTAGCTCATCAGGACTAAAGCTGCATTTGTATGAGACATGCTTATTCTAAGGTGCCAGTGTGTGTGTGTGTGTGTGTGTGTGTGTGTGTGTGTGTGTGTGTGTGTGTGTGTGTGTGTGTGTGTGTGTGTGTGTGTGTGTGGGTGTGTGGGTGTGTGTGTGTTTGTGTGTGTGCACACACACGTCCATGTGTATGAGTGCATACACATGCAATTTTTTGCAGGTGAGTGTGTATATGTGTTTATGTCAATGTTTGTTAGTGAATGGTCTACAAATGCAGGATTTATAGAGAAGGGTACTTTTTTTTTTACAAAAAAGTAATCAAAGTTCCACCCATTTTTAGAAAGTTAAACATTCATAGGTAGTTACTAAGCTTGCATTCTAGGAGACCATTAAGGATGCTAGCCCACATTCCCAAGTCCCCCCAACCATTGTCTGGCCCCAAAGCACTGTACCCTGGGAATAGGAAGCAGTTCATTAACAAGTCAGGACTTTAGCCCTCTGTGCAACCATATATGGTTGGACACTGAAGGCCTGGGTAATCACCATTGCCCTAATCTGGGTCAGATTATACTAAGCAACTGGATACCCTACTACCATGAAAAAAATACAAAGTTTAGTTATTTTCAGAAAAACAGAAGAACATTTCAGTTACATCTTAGCTGTCTTTTAATAGTGGCTGTCCTTACAGTATTTGTTTTAGAAAAGAACTGCCAGGTTTGACAGCCAGCATTGCTGTTTTAAGAAACACAGGTATTACCACCAGAACTTTCAGAGGTCTTATTCCTTGACTTGCTCAGAGTCGTACAGCAGGTAAATTTACACTGAAGGAATCAAACCCAGGTCTGCAAAATGCACCTCATTAACAGTTCAAAGCCTTAATCCTTTATAACCTGGATGCTGTACTGGGGAATGTCATGTCCTTGACTGACCATCAATAGTGAAACAGGACTGTGGTACACCATAGAAATTTCCTCTTAATAATAGCCTGACACTTTCTTTCGTGTTTTTATGTCCATTAAGTTCATGTTTGTCTCACTGAGAATTCCAAATTGTTTCTGCTGTACTTTCAGATGATTGTCTAGAACCACTAAATATTAAATGCATTACACATTTTAACTATTTACCTTGCATAATGTACTTGAATAAGAAGTTATGTACTCACCATAACGTTCCATCTGAGTAGGTAAACTTCATTTGTCTGCACCCTGTGGGATACGGATCCGATCTTGGATCTGACTCGGCAACTTTACAAAGCTTAGATCCAAGCTCCTAGCTCCTCCCCTTACCCATAATCCCCTGCCAACCCTGACTGACCTCAGATCAAGTTTGCCCGCAAGCACTATAGTGGATAACTAACTACATTATCAGAATTGGTACATCACTATATGACATGAAACATATCTGAAGGTCAGGGGGACGGAGGGGGGGAACGGTTGCAGACAAATGAAGTTTACCTATTCAGATGGAACATTATGGTGAGTACATAACTTCTTAATCTGAAGTAGTTAACTTCATTTGGTCTGCAACCTGTGGGACAGAGTCCCCAGCTACCTAAACCTTGGGCGGCCTTCATGGAAGGATATTCCGGAGCACTGCGGAGCCAAACAAAGTTCTCCCTCTGGAGGTAATGTCCAATTTATAATGATTGATGAAGGTATGAGATGAGGCCCAAGTGGCTGCTGAACAGATATCATCCAAGGAAACCCTGGATTTAAAGGCGGCAGATGTAGCCATAGCCCTAGTGGAATGGGCATGAACTCCTTGAGGTGCGGGCCTGCCGGAATTTTGATACGCTGTAATGATACACTGTGAAATCCATCTCGATAAGGAAACTTTCAAGACCGGTTTACCTAGATTAAATTTGGCAAAGGAGATGAGTTGTCTGCGCACGTCCAAAGAATGTAGTCTGTACTCCCCTTTGTTCTGGTAGTTAGGAAAGAAGACCGGCAAATTGATAGATTGGTTAATATTAGATTCAGAAACTACCTTCGGGAGGAAGGAGGGATTGGTCCTGAGGTAAACCCTATCCTTGTGAAAGGCTAAGTATGGGGGTTTCACAGAAAGAGCTTGCAATTCAGATACTCTCCTGGCTGAAGTAATAGCCACAAGAAAGGCTGTTTTCCAAGACAAATATTTGAGGTCTACTGAAGATGCCGGTTCGAAGGGAGGGGCTGTCAGGGCTTGTAATACCAAGGTTAAATCCCATGGAGGTACCACTTCCTTTATTGGAGGGCTAAGAAGAAAGGTGCCCTTTAGGAACATTTTACACAATTTTGTAGTAATCAAAGGACTCATTTCAGTACCTACGTGGTAATGAGAGATAGCTGCTAACTGAACCTTAACCATAGAAGAGCTAGCTCCGCCATTAAAAAGACCTGAAAGAAAGTCCAGCACTGCAGGCAAGGGGGCTGTAAAAGGGTCCAAATTATGGTGCTCTGCCCAGATAGCGAAACGCTTCCATTTACTACCATAGACCTGCCTAGTAGAGGGCCTGTGCGCTGCTACTAGGATAGTTTTAACTGGAGAAGAGATACCGGGAGTCCTAGCTACAAGTGGAACTGGAGCAGCCAAGCCGCTAGCTTGAAGCTGGCCAGGTCGGGAAGTGGGAGCCCCTGGGGGTGGGAGATTAGATCCGGAAGGGGATCTAGAATCCAGGGCGGATTCACTCGATGAGACCAGAGGTAAGGGAACCAAGCTTGGCGAGGCCAGAATGGAGCAATGAGGATCATCCTGTTCCCTAACTGACTGGCTTTCTGAAGAAGTTTCAGCATGAGGGGAAGAGGAGGGTAGGCATAGAGAAGACCGGGTGGCTAAGCATGCACCAAGGCATCCCTTGGGGCTTCCCTGGCAGGGGGAATGAGAGCGAAGTAATTGTTGCATTTCGTGTTTGAGGGAGATGCGAAAAGATCGCAACAGGGCTGCCCCCAAATGGCAAAAATTCGACTTGCTACTCAAGGATTGAGGGACCACTCGCAAGGTGAAAGGATGGTGCGACTCAGTCTGTCCGCCAGGATGTTGGTCCATCCTGGAATGTGCGTTGCAATGAGAAAGCGGTTGGTGGAGATCGCCCATTCCCACACTCTTATGGCTTCTCGACAGAGTGGGTAAGACCTGGTTCCCCCTTGTTTGTTGATATACCATACCACAGACATACTGCCTGTCTGGATTGCAATTGTTCCTACAGGCAGAAGGCTCTAAAGTGCTTGCAACAACAACAGCACTGCTCTCATCTCTAGAACATTTATGTGCAATAAGGTCTCTGAATCGTTCCACGTGCCTTGGACCATCCTGCTTGAATAATGCCTCCCCACCCAAGATGAGAGGCATCCATGGTCACCGTGGCGAGAGGGTGGGCCATGGCAAAGGGGCGTCCCGCCTGGGGGTCCGGCGATTGAAGCCACCAAACGAGAGCCCTCTTGCAGGCCCTGCTGAGAGAAGTGGGGTGACTCAAGGGGTATTGATGAAGGGACCATTGGACATGGAGAGTCCACTGTAAAATCCTCATGTTCAGATGTGCCATGGGAAGAAGGGTTATAGCGGCTGCCATGGACCCCAGGGCCCTCAGAACCAATCCCGCCGGAGGTTTTGAAGATTGAAAGATGGCCCGTACATGTGCCCTCAAAGTGTGCAACCGGTCAGGAGTTAAGAAGACTAGTTGCCTGTTGGTGTCCAGTCTGGCCCCGATAAAATCTATCACCCGAGTCGGGGTGAGAGAGGACTTGTCCGAGTTTATAGTGATCCCTAGTTGCGAAGCAAGGTTGAGAAAGTAGTCCCTGGCTAAGCATAGTAGATGCCTTGTCAGGGCGGTGAGGAGCCAGTCGTCCAGGTACGGGAAGACCTGCATTCCCTGGCATCTCAGGTGGGCCGCTATCACTGCTAATACCTTGGTAAACACCCTGGGGGGCTGAGGTGAGACCAAAGGGGAGGACCCTGAATTGATAATGACTGGCTCCCAGCCAAAAGAGGAGAAACCTCCTGGACCGTTCGTCCATCAATATGTGGTAGTACGCGTCCTTGAGGTCTATGGAGCACATCCAGTCATTCTCCCACAAGAAGGGGAGAATAGACTGAAGAGTGACCATCCGGAACTTTTCTTTGGTTACTGACAGATTTAGTAGAGAAAGATCGAGGATGGGCCTTAGGGCCCCCATCTTTTTTGGCACCAAAAAGAACCTGGAGTAGTAACCCGATCTTGACTGGCCTGGGGGACGTGCTGGATGGCTCCTTTTTCCACAGCTGCTGCCTCCCTCTGATTGGGTGGAACATCGGGGAGGTGTCCGGGGGTGTCGGGAATGTAGGAAAAGGGAATTCTGTATCCTCTGGATATGATACGAAGCACCCAGCGGTCTGTTGTAATGGACATCCAAGCAGCCAGGAGCTTCGAGAAATTCACCCCAACTGCCTCCAGAGTGGAGCAGTTGGGCAACCCCTCAGGGTTGCTGCGTGGGCCGATCAGAGAAGGCTTCTCTGGACCCAAAGTTCTTCGGGCCCCCTCTGCCTCTAGGGCAGCGTCCACCCTGTCCTCCTCTGCCGCGAAAGGACTGGGAGTCCAGAGCAGACTGGGATTGTTGCGACTTTCAGAACTACATCTTCTTCTGTCCCTTTTGGTTCTTGGAGAAGGACCTCTGGGGAGCAGAGAAGCGGACTCCGATGGCAGACAATGTCTTGCCGTCCTTTTCACTCTGGACCAAAGTCTCGCAAACTGTCTAGCCAAATAGGGCAGAACCATTGAAGGGGGCATTCGCAAAGGACGCCTTGAAGGGTTCCGCGAAATCACAATGTCGGAGCCAGGCCTGGCACCTCATAACTAGGCCTGCTCCGCTGGCTCTAGCGGCTCCCTCTATAGCCTGGGATAAAAGCCGCATAGAGGTGTTGGATACAGACCTAAGAGTGGTCATGCGAGTGGAATACAACTGTTTGTCCTCCCCCAACATGGACTCCGGGGAGCGATGCAGTGTACTCTTTGATAAGGTCTCGCTGCAGTTGAATTACATGTGCCATGTAGTTCAAGGACCTTACAGTGAAGGTCGCTGAACTAAAGACCCGCTTCCCGAGATGGTCCATCGAGCGAGACTCCTTGCTCGGGGGATGGACTGAGGGACTCTCTTGGGCTAACTCCCTCTTGGTGGCTGCCGCCACCAACATGGCATCTACGGGGGGTCCATTACTCCAATGGGATTTCTCTGCCAGGGGGCTAAGGATCTTGTCAAGACATTTGGGGACTGGCTCCACAGTGTCCGGCTCCTTCCACGCCCTAGTGGTGATAAGGTCCACTAAGGGGTCGGCCGGAGGGGACACCCAAGAGGTAGATGGGCCTGCTTCGAACGCCTCCAGGAACACGGATTCATCCGAGGAAGCCTTGGGGGCAGACCACCCCCCTCTTATACTAAGCATTTCCATGATGTCTCCGAAGGAGACATCCTCAGGGGGTGACCTTGGGGAGCCTTCCCCCTCATCCAAATCCGTGTCTTCTGTCAAGGACTCGGGGGAGTCCACATGCCTCCTCTTACACTTCTGCTTGTGAGGAACATCCTTGGGGGGACTGTCCGAGGACGACTCACCAGCAACATCTTGTTCCAGGGGAACGGCCTGAGACGTCAAAGCAGGCTGTCCCTGTGGCCTGGGGATGGAAGCCCTACCCAAACGAGAGGGAGTGCGGGATGGAGCCGTAGCAGGGAGTGGGGGCCTAGATGCACTCAACAAAGCCCTCTCCACCACATCAAAGGCCGAGGGAGAGCCACTCTCTCTGGGATCCGAGAGCCGACCCTCACTCGGATCCGATGGATGGATCGGAGCCGGCGCCAAGACCATCGGATCCGAAGGGCCATTGTGCTCCGACCTAGATGGAGCCGAAGGCACACTAAACCCCTCGGATCCGAAGCTCAGAGCACGGCTCTGAGAGCTCGGATCTGACAAGGACGGAGCCAGTAAACTCGAAGGAAGAGTCGGAGCCGAAGTACCAGATACTGTCGGCACCGACCCATCCCCAGCTCCAATGCTGCCCGGCTCCGAGTGCTCCGAACTCGGGAAGCGGGTCGGAGAAGGAGCTATCGGGGCAAAGAAGGGTGTTGAGTTCCCCCCTGGAGGGGGGGGGGTAGGAGCACTTCCATCTGCATTTGGGCCTGGATGAACCTTCGCATCACCCGGTCCAAATCAGCTTCAGAAAGGCTATGCGTTGATCTCGACGAGGCCACCGAGGCTGGCCGGGAGTGCCGCCGCAATGACCTCGACGGAGATCGGGTCTCCTCCTCCTCGGGTCCCGGTGAGAAGCATGGAGACCGGAGCCGAGAAGGAGGAGACCTGGAAGTCATGGAGGGGGGGGGGCCGAAGTGGAGGCCTCTGCCTGCCGCTTGTGGTGCTTCTCCCTCCTTTTTTCTTTCCTGGCCTCCCTCTCCTCCGGCGCAGAAGCGGGAGATTGAGTCCCGGCCGGGGGAAGAGAGGCAGGAGTGGCCGCCACAGAAGTCTGGGAGGAGGCCACAGAAGCACCGGAGGCCGAAGCCGAATCCGTGGGCAAGAGTCCCGCTAGGATCAGCTTCGACCTCTGGTCCTTCAGTGCCCTGGGGTTGAACACCACGCAGATAGAACACCCAGAGGAGAGGTGTTCAACCCCAGGGCACCGGACACACCAAGTGTATCCATCCGCTGGGGAGAGCTTATGGCCACACTTGGTGCACTTAGAAAATATTAGTTTTGGGGTCTCAGACATGTTAGCTAAAGAAAACTCACTCAGTAGGCCCCAAACACACTAAACACACACACACAGACTACGACCAGCGAGGGATGGGGAGGAAAATTTGACTAGAAAAATTTAAAGAGGTTATATATAGTAAGGTTATAAGAAGAGAAACCTAACCAATACAACACAATCACACAAGTTTAAGGAGAAAAATTTAAGATACAAGGACTTATCTGACCAAAAGACCAGGAGCTCGCAATCTAGCTGCTGTTCAGAAGTGCGGCAAACTAGATCTGAGGTCAGTCAGGGTTGGCAGGAGATTATGGGTAAGGGGAGGAGTTAGGAGCTCGGATCTAAGCTTTGTAAAGTTGCCGGCTCGGATCCAAGATCGGATCCGTATCCCACAGGTTGCAGACCAAATGAAGTTAACTACTTCAGATCATATTTTACAAAACTGGGAGATTACCTAAATTCAGCATTTTTTGAGTTAATATCTTGCAGCTAAACTAGCTTTAAAAATATTCCTCAGGAATATGCCCAGTACTGTTTTTAAAAATGCCTTCTGTAGTTTTAAAACTGCGATTCCGTCAACAAGTGCCGGGATACTTCATTTATTAAACAAATGACTTGACAGTGTCAAAATTATTTCAGATATTTCTTCAGAATTAAGTAAGGAGATGTGTGAGATTAGTAACTGTGAATTAGTGCAGTCTTTACTAAGGGAAAATTTAAATTAGTTTATCTTTCTTGTTGGTATTTGAGTTTCTATGTAATTATACAATCAAAAATGTGTGTATTGCGTAGTAATCTCTGCAGGATGTGGATATAGCTGGTTTCATCTAAAAGAGTTTGATCAGAGCTTCATAGGAAGAACGATGACTAACAGGTGCTTCCTTTGGGCAGGTAGATGACTAACAGGTACTTTCTTTGGGCAGATATCAATGTGTCCCACATCCTAGTGTGGTTTCATTGTTTGTTTACATTGAAACTTTAGTCTGATGTAGAAAAGAAAAACAAATTATATTTAAAACTTATTTTTTTAACATTTTCCTCTACCCGAAAAAAACTTTCAACTAGCTCTTTCTTCAGACCAGTAACAAATGAGGTATCACAAATGTATTTTACAGTGGTTAATGTATTCATTCACCAAGAATAAATCAAAGATTTAATCAGAGGTAATGTTAAGGGCCAGTGTTTCAGTCACCTTCAGACTGCAATTGGTGAAGCATGTCAGAGATTTAAAATGTTTTGTACCAGCCTGTGTGTGTGTGTGCATGTGTGTGTGTGTGTGTGTGTGTGTGTGTGTGTGTGTGTGTGTGTGTATCTGTACTGCAGTTCCCAATCATTGCCTGTCTTCAACTGAACAAAATAACTGTGCAGTACAAGTGTACTACTGCAGTGCATTGTACCCATATTACTACATGCCAGTGTTGTCATGGCAACCTTATGACAGTACCCTTCTTAAAGCATAGATAAATCATGTTTTTGCAATATTTCATTGGGTTTTGATTACATGGTTTTTGTCATTTATTTAACAAGCACTTTTTTTGCATAGACAGTAATGATTTTACTAATGGCAAAAATGTCCATTCAGCCATTCTCAGTGCTGGAATTTTGAAACATAATCTTGGTTTTAATGTTTCACATACCTCTGTATCCTTCTGAACATACTTTTAACTGGCAACCTGTTTAGCAGATGTGGTCTTCATACAAAACCTTTGCAGATTTGATCTGATGTGCAAAGTTATGACTAAAGATTTTATTCAAAGTTATAAGGGTTAATATCAGCAGGTAACAATGAATGCAAAACTAGACCTGTCAACTAAAGCCATGATAAACTCTTTTCAGTTTTCAAATAAAAATGTTGAATTATTATCAATAATAATAATAATAATAATAAACAATAAAAGCAATCTGGAGAACATTAAAACTATACAAAATAAATTGAAGAGCAATCATCAGCTATTAAACAAAAATGATAACTGAAACTTTAGTAAGTGTAAGATTTTCTGTTAAGACAAGTTAGTGGGGAATACAGTTTTTTCTGGTGAGGAAATATTAGGCTTGTAGAAAGTGTAAAATGATCTAGATATAACCACAGCAGGCTAAACAAACAAAGATACTGGAAGTATGTGCAGTAAAGTTGGCAGGTATAAGTGTTCTAGGAGTCCAAAGATTATTTGCCACTGTATAGAAACTTATTAAAAAGTAGACCAGAGTATGGAATGCTGATTTGGTGTCTTTAGAAAAATAATTTATTTAAGCCAGGTTGAAATATTCAAATGAACACAGTCAAAAGTCTTTAGACTGCAAAAAGTGAAATAAAAGTATAATTGATATATTGGGCTTTGTACTTTATGGGACTTCCTCCAGTGCCTAAGACATTAAAGGATTCACAAGCAAGGAGATGTCTCTGGTAAGATTTTACAGAAATGGTTGGAAAACTGAGTAGAGAAAGAGAAAAAATTAACTACTATGGACAATTTGCTAGTAAAAATGCAACAAGATGCATCCAAACCTATAATCAGTTGCATTCATACTGTATCCCAACAGCTTGACCTGTGTATGCTGATCTAGAGGGCAGGTCTCTAGAAAAAAAGTGGAAAAGAAGAGGAATGCTCAAAGAAGTGATTAAAATTGTATTTAGTCCAGGGTAAAATATTGCGAAAGCCATTTGAGGAGACTTAACCATTATATGGCCAAGACAAAAGGGGGGCAAGGGAAGGATTTTGATAAGACACAATATAAAGTCATGCAGAACAGAAGTACTTAAAACAACTGGGTTGTTCAATGAAACAGAAAGTTACAGATTTAGAGAATTCTGAGAGGTATGTTTTACCTATAAGAATGGCAAAACTTTCTACTGAGGTGTCAAAATAGAAAGAATAAATGTATAAGATAGGTTTACCAGATTACTGGTTAGTAATGCTATTGGTTAAGAGACGAATGTGGCTGGTTGGACATAGTTAAGAAACATGGGCGTTCTGGATATGGCAAGCACTTCATATCAAGCTGCTAGCTTCTGTGATTTTGCAGTATTGTTAGTTTATATATAAAACAGAGCAGAATACAGCTTTTAAGTTCTGGTGTATATTTAAAATGGTATCTAAATATTTACACATGCTCTGTTATAATGTGCCTTAAACTACTGGTATTATTAATTCCATTATACTGTTTAAGTAAGATTCACTACAAATCATTCATTTCAAAATACAAAGGATGTTTGCCTAAGGCTGAATAATCCATTTAGCAAACCCATATAGACGTCAACAGTTCTGACTTCTGTCAGCAAAACTTAAGGATTTAAAAGCTCAGTTATGAATCAAGACATTTTCCATGTAAGTTTGGTTTAACTATATAAGTGGATTGACTAAATAAGAACACAGTGTTATGCTCCCTTGGATAAAATAAATCCTGACATAATGAGAATTGTTTGCTAATTTTGTTCACATCCTTCTATTTTTTTTTATTTGCTAAAAGCAATATACCTTGCATTTTATTTTTAAACATCTATCATTATGAATGGACTAGCAAAAATTCATAAAGCAGATTGAAAAATGACATTAGTTCAGATAGACTGTAAACAGCAGATGCATGGGATAGTTTCAGAAATCTGCTGAAGACAATTCAACACAAAGTAGCAAAGTTTGGGTTAGCACGTCAGAGTATATAGGAAATGACTGGAACAGAAGTACATCAGTGGAAAGACCATAATTTATAACACATAAAAAGATTAGCTTGTAAAGAGGAATTCCTGTTTTCATTCAATGAGGAAAAATGCAAAGGTATAAACAAGAAGGTGACATGCCTTAGGACAATATCCAATAAATAATTCATCTTAACAGGTCAACACTGAACTCACATTTTTAACTAACTACAAAAGAAACAAAGAATTTTGGCAAGCATAACTGTCGAGTGGAAACTGAGACAGAGTATTCATCTATTATTCCCAGATACTAGGTTCAGTTAGGATCCCAGATGCTAGATGGTCATTTTGGTGTAGGAAGAAAAATCAGTCACTGATGCAAGCCACACCTTCCTACAGAGAGATTGAGTGTCCCATCTCTGTCTGCCAGTGTAGCAGGCTTAGTAAACAGACTGATTATAAGTGTTGCATGAGTCAGAAATGTGAATGTATATGTTTCAGAACTGGAGCCATTTAGAAAATAGAAAGCTGAATATATTGACTTTCAGAATATCAAACTCAAAATGTTGAATATTCAGAAGGTCGGCAAATGCTAGTGGCTTATTTACAAGATTGTAGTGCCGCTTGGAGTAGAGTTTTTCCCTTTCTTCACTGTGGTGTGATCTTGGAGTTGGTATATATAATTACCAGGGGTGTGAGAGGTGCAGGGGGTATTCCCTGGAAAAAACAGTTCAACAATGTTTTAGCTTAGTCTGATATTCCTAGCATTTGGTATTGTGGGTTTAATGTTTTGAATGTCAAATATTTGTGTAGTCAACAGTCTGACATAGACCCATTCAGAACTATCTCAATGTTAGTGATAGCAGGAATGAGAAAGGGATGAAAAAGGTACTGTAAGCACCCCCCCACACACACACACACAAACACAGTTTACCAAATTATGGCTCAATAACCATCACACAGTTCTTACCTCTGACATAGAACAGATATGCAGTATTGACAATGACTATGACTCAGGCAAAGCCAGTAAGCATGGGTGAACATTATTTATACTTTTTTAAGAAGGACAAATATTGGGGCTGCTTTGAGAACACAGAATCCTTTGCCAATTCAAATGACTTTTAAACATTTTTTTATTCACTTTAACTTAGTGTAAAAATAAAAAATCGCTAATTTAGGAGCAATTGTAAAGTTTAACAATCTGTGGCTGTAAGAAACAAAGATGTTGGTCTGGATTCCAAAAGAAATTTGCAGACAGTACATTGAAGAAAGACTTCAGTGTATGAATGGCAGATGTGATTCCATAAAGTATACTAAAGCAAGCCTTAGGAATTATTTATTCAGCATAGGATAATTATGGAATCTGTGAATGCCCACTGGATTCCAAAACACAGTGAGCATACCCAATGCAACTTAAATGTAAGAAAGTGCTTCACTGACAAATTTATGAAAGCATTCAGTGGAGACCATATCTATCAACACAAGAGAAAGCTCTTCAGTATAGAATTCTGCTACAAATGCATGGATCTTGTCATACCCAATAGAACCAAGACGCTCTCCTCCAAAAAAAGGAAGTCAATCTGGTGGTCCCCTGCCATAAACAAACTCTACAACAGAAGGAGGAAACTGATGCGGAATAAAGTAAAGTCCCAAAACTGGAAAAACTCCCTTATCAGCCTCAACAAAAGTTGAGATCCCTCATGAAATCCTCTAAAGCTAGCTATGAAAACAGAATTGCAGCAGATAGTAAAGACAACCATAAGGCCTTCTATAGTTATGTAAAGAATCTTCAAGGTAATACCCAGATTTGCTCTGAGCTACTGCACAATGGTACTTCCTATACCAAGCCAACAGATATTGCCAATATACTGGCTGACAGATTCATTGCCAACTTTACCCCTCTCCCCCCAAAGGGCCAATCACAATACCAGTAGATTGCCAGGCACCCAGTATTACTGCTGCACAGGTTAAAACAGCACTGTCCAAGGCTAAGCATACAGCTTGTATGGGACCTGACAATATCCCTGGCTGTGTTCTACATGAACTACAGTGTGAACTGGCACCTCACCTATGTGGCCTGATCAACCGCAGTCTCACCTCAGGCTTTGTCCCTACTAAATGGTGCACTGCTACAGTCATCTATCTCCACAAAGGAGGAGTGACTACAGATCCTGGGAACTATCGCCCCATTAGCCTGACAAGTCTGATATGCAAAGCTATGGATGCGTCATCATGGAGCTAATAAACAAGGATATGGGGAATCTCCAAACTCTGGATCCCACACAGTTTGGTTTTGTGCAGGGTATATCATGGCTGCTCAACTTGGTCAACTTCTTTGAGTCAGTCACCAGAGCTGTGGATGAAGGCAAGGTTGTTCATACAGCCTACCTTGATCTGGCCAAGGCCTTTGATACCATTCCCCACTCAGGAATCATAGAAAAACTAACTAAGCTAGGCGCCAGCCCCTACATTACTAGGTGGGTTGCAAACTGACTCACAGATAGAACCCACAGTGTGAAAGTAGCTGACTCCAAGTCAGACTGCTGACCAGTCATGAGTGGAGTCCCGCAGGCATCAGTCCTGGGTCCTCTCCTGTTTGGTATCTACTTCTCAGAAGTCCAGGCCAGCATGAAGGGACTCTGGCTGACAAAGTTCACAGACGATTGCAAGTTGGGAGCCATTATTAACTTCCCAAGTGATGTTGTCATCCTACAGAAAGGACTCACTGAGACCAATGACTAGTGTCAGAACCATGGCTTTAAGCTCAATGCCAAAAAATGTGTTGTCGTCCCCTTTGGGAAAAAACCCAGTTCCCATGAATTACCACATTGATGGTAGTCCACTATTCACAGAAGGCATTATAAGAGATCTGGGAGCACAGGCTGACAGCCCTCTTTTGACCACCACATTGCCACTATGGTCAGAAAGTCTTTCCATGTGGCACATCTCATTGCTAAGGGTTTTGCATCCAGGAAGAAAGAGGTCATTGTCTCCCTCAACTCTTCCCTCATTAGGCAAATCATTGAGTACAATGTCCCATTTGGCATGTACCTCACTAGATGCCTGCAACAACTGGAGAGGCCACAAAAGTACCTCACAAAGAAGATCCTAGGCTTTAAACTCTTGTCCTATATAGACAGACTCAAAAAACTCCAACTATTCTCTGTCTCATATCACCTACTTAATGGCGATCTCTGCTTGACTTACAAAGCCATGTCTGACCCAGCTCTGTTAGAAATGCTGCATCTAAAGAAATCCCAATCCCTCCACACCACATGCTCTAGAGAACTCAGCCTCATTACCACAATCAGCAGAATGTGCTGGAGGGACAGGTTCATAACCCAGAGACTGCCCGTGCTATGGAATAAACTTCCCATACATGTCAAACAGAGCACCTTGCTGTCCCTCTTCAAGAAAAATATTGATGAGTGGCTGGGTAATAGAAAGTTCAATCCATTGAACACTCCAGTGGCTCTACTCAACAGAGGCACTGGGAACTAACGTCAGACGGCACAATGCCAGGGTAATCCTATGGGCTAGGCTTGTAAAGGCTCCAGGGCTATTAGCCTAGTACACACCTATGAACCTATGAACTTTCTCTTCCTACCTCAGACACTCTCTCACCTTAAATCCAACTTTTCTCTTTCCTCCCTAGATGGTAACACTATCTCCCCTGCCTCACACATCAAACTCCTTGGGGTAATAATTGCTGACCGACTAAAATTTGACTTGCACATACAACAGGCCTTCAGAAAAAAACACCAAAAACTTGGACTACTTTATAGGAACAAAAAAGTCCTCACTACTGCCACTAAACGCACTCTTACACAGGCATTTCTCTTACCTTGTCTTCTATATGCTTCCCCCATCCTTACCAATATCCAAACTACCTCAATGCAGAATCTGGAACAAACATACAACAAAATTAGCAGATTTATTCTAAACTAACCACTCTTGTTGTATCACAGCCTCTCACTAAAACTTCAGTGGCTGCAGTTTTCACACCTTCTCCTACAATCACAACTCCACACTACCTTTTCCATACTCAACAACCCCTCTGCCTGCCCTGCTCTCACCTCCCATGTTACTCCCTAACCCCCCCCCCCCCGGCCTCTCCTGGGTGCTGACCAGCATCTTCTCTCAGTTTACAAACCCAAAAGGAATATTGGCAAACTACTTTACAAACACTCTGTCTCACTAAATCGGAACAAACTCCCTCTCCATATTAGATCCAACCTTTCCGTTCCCTGTTTTAAAAAGGAGCTTAAATCCCACCTACTAAACTTGAAATTATGCTGTTGCCTTGGCCACACATAGTCTTAGTCTGTCCTACTGTATAACTTGTTGCATCTCCTAACTTTCTTTCTCTGTTAGTAACTTGTGCTTAAACTAACCTCCTAAACCCTCAGCTCTACTACTATAGCCCCCTACTTTCTCTCCCCCTCCCATTCTCCACACTGTTTATCTCCCCCCCCACTTCCTATCAATGTCTGTACATTTTCCTTCTTTTGAACGATTATCCTTTTGTTTTTACTCATATATGTAGTAAATGTAGACCACTGCTATCAGTGCAACCCTTAATGTTCATAATTTTTTCTTTTGTTTTTCTCTTTATAATTAATTTCGTATTTGCATTGTTATTTTTAATACTTTTTGTCCTGTATGTTTATCTTTGTTTATGTTTGCTGGGGCTCTTTCCCCTTGGGTCTCCACTGAAAATGGGTTGCTTACTATCAGTGCAATGCAAGTAGTTAGTAAACTTTTTGTATTGTGATTGTTATTTAATATTTGTATATTGTCCCTTTGTTTTTACTTATGTTTGTTGGGGTCTTCCACTTGGGGTCTCCCCTGAAAATGGGTTTGTTTGCAAACTCAGTTGGACTAACCTGGTTAACAAATGTGAAATAAATAAATAAATAAATAAAAATAAGTGTCTCCATATACTGCTATTGTGATCCATAGCTTTCTGTGCCTGTGCCTATTGACTTCTGATGATGTATCTGTCTGTAGTTTACAGTGGCATAAACAAATTGACAGGTGAACATTGCCCAGTGTCATGACAGGTGACAGAGGCACAAAAAGCTATGGATCACAATAACAATATATGGAGACACTTACATGACATGGGTTGCTGCTGTGAATATGTTGATGGACCTATGCAATTGGGAAAGACAAGCATCACACATGTTGCATGAAGTCTTAGGTATACACTGAATCATTAATACAATATACAATAACACTTACATTGGGAATCCCCATCCTGTGTGACCATGTTCCCAAAGCAGTTGTATTGCTTCAAAACAAATATGGTGATATATTAATAATTTGGACATAACAGCAATGATGGGGGTAGTGTATATGCTGCAATGGCTTGAAATATATGACTTACATGTAAGTTCTGGAAGACTTCAATACGGTATATGACTGGTGGTATGATGTGATGGCAGGAATACAGTAATGTCATCCAGGGAGTCAGTGGTGGTCCACCTTCTGTAGCATTCTTCTACCTTTAAAAGCAGCATATTCTGTTCACTGTACAAAGGATCGTGTCTGAGCATCATCAATGACAGGCCTTCCTGGATTGAGTGTGACCACCTACCAAATTGATCATGTTCATTTGGTCCATCCAAGAAGGCTGCAGCCATGCTGCTACAGAGCCTTGATTATTATTTCATTTTCTTGTTGAGAAAAATTGCCACCCCTACTTCTGTGATACATCTGGAAGATATTGCTATAAGCACATGTAAAACATTATATGGAGGCTTACAATTAACCTTATGATGTTATAAGCATTTGTTGAGTTACTTGATCTGCTCTCCATCCAATGCAAGTTACACAAAATAATCCTTTATCATGTATATTACTGTTATGTATTAATGAACATAATGGATATGAAAGCAGCATCTAAATATGTAATACTTTAACAACAACATTACATGTAACAATCCATTACTTTGTCTGCGTGGGTCATATGTGGGATTTAAACCCATTGGAGAGATATCACAATACCTAAAGGAAAACCACACAGCTCTTGTGCCACACACTCATTACATCATTATATCATTTAGTATAGCCATTTCCACAGTTACATTAACATCAAAACATAATTAGCGTGTGTATCACAGGATCACTATTATTTCATCAGATTACATAAGAATGGCATTTCTAATGGCATTTTATTGAAGATGCCATTCGTCGAACCAGTCTGACTGAGATCGCATTACAGTGCAGATCAGGAAATGTGCACTTTTCCCACTGTAGTGCGCTGTCGGAGTTAATATATATAATTAGCAGGGGGGGGGTTCGATGAATGGCATTTCTGATTATCTGATTAAATGCCATTCAGTGATGTGCATCTTTGATGATATCACGCAGACTCATTAGCTCAAGATTATTTGATGCCATTTATACAGAACCACAATTAATGGCACACATCATGCAAAAGTTATTACATGTTATGCAACACACACAATGGAAGCTATACAAAAATCTTGCTGAAAATAGTCATTCATATTAAAATGAAATGTTATGGACTCATGGCTACATATAAACACAGTAAACAGTGAACAGTTAAAGCCATCTTCAGACTGTATCAGACTGAATGTACTCACAACTACTACGATATTATTAACCATAAAAGAGTGTCTGTAAACTATTAAGTAAACATACAACTTACAGAAACCCTCAGAATTTGTCATTGTTCATAAGCATAACACAGACAGTTCTGGCTAATCTCATTGAAGTATGGATATCTTTTCATTCTAACTGTAGCTATAGTACATGTATTACTAAGCATATAACTTACAGAAACCCTCAGAATTCATTGTTTTCTGTAAGCATACCTGACACAGTTAAGGTGAACCAGAATTTACTACAGATAAAATTTTATGTCTTCATCCACTTTTCACAGGGTCTGTTTGCTTTTAGCTGTATACTCATCTGCGTGCAGATTGTTCAATTCTACAACCATTCATTATGTCATTGACCTGTTATATTGCAGACATTTTTTCCACAAAAGGCCTGTCGACAAGCATAATTTGTATTATGAAGATTAATGATAACACAGATATATAATGACAGAAGTATATTCCCCCACAGCAATGCTAATAGGTGACAGATTACCTTTAAACCAGCTGTAATTCAGCTATACCTTACAGTGAGTGCAGCTGTGTGCACTTTTAAGTACCATTTGTGCATTACATAATTAAAAAGCTTAATTAATCTTCAATGTTTTGGAATCACATTTGTGTACATCCATGTAACTTCTAGAAATTCAGCACATTAAATATCTCAGTATAATGGGAAGAAGCTTCATGCCACTACCCAATAAATAACAGTAAACAGGACTAGCTATGACATATGCCTGATGCCCTCTAACAGTCTGATACCATCTTATATGCACCAATTTTAAAATGTGATTTGTATACATTTACTAGCCATAGCATTGCTACCTGCAAATTGAATGGGACTTTAGCATGCATCAGAAAGCATTTTTTTTGGGAAAACTTTTACCTTCAACAGTGAAGATGTCAACTGAGACATTGCTTCAGTGTGTCCATGCACTGAACTGAACCAAAGAAGAGACCACCTAGATGCTCACTGTCAATGCTGAACATGAGCATAGGATGCAAGAACACCCTAGGAACTTCTCTATAATAGAGATTTGGAACCAGATTGCAAGGAAGCACTGCATGTGGACTGGGATTTACTGGGATGTCATGCAAGTCCATCACGGATATGATGACCTGCATTGGAGGGATACTGAGGATCTTTACCAGAGGATCACAGAGGTCTGTTGTCAGCCTGGAGATGGCTACACTAAGTTTAAGTTTCCTAATCCACACCTTAACAACTACATCATAGCAAATGTATTCCATAGCTGTATGTGTTTATGGGACTGTTAAAATTAAATTTCATGGCTGTCTGTACTGATAAGCATAATGCTAATGTACTTAGCATTATACACATACAGCTCTGAATGATATATCATAAATATTCCTTTTACAAGCAGAAGCAAGCAATTGTGTCAATTGGTTCAACTAGTTAAGCCATGAGTTAAGTGAGTGATGATTCCCTCTATATGGGTTCAAAGCCCATTGTAGGTCTTTTTGTAAACATTGGTGTTTATGTGGGTGATACTGAACATAACTAATATAAGCCCTATCTTTGTTTGTCAACTATCCAGCAAACAATGCTGAATGGCTGTGTTTTACTGACTCCTATAGCACTTAGGCCTCTAATGACTGTGCATTTTTCTGTTATCAGTAATTGAAAAGCATCACACAGTATACTTTTCAATGTGTGAATGCTGTGTAATACAGACCATAAATTCTTAGTCTCTATATTATAAAATGGTTAAACATAAGACATAGCACTGCTGTACGATGGATTCCATTGTTATGCCATAGAAATAATGCTGTATGCTGGGAAGTATTTTGTTGTCTTTTATCTCAACTTCTTAAGCTCTAGGCCACTGTGTCTCATGGATACATCTGGGTTCAAGTCCTGGTATGGAATATTTGGCTTTTTTGATATTTATGCATTTAGTATTTAAAAGCAGAAATTTGAGGTAATTGCTTGTTCAGTTATACAGTGCAGCTTTGTATACATCTACTAAGTACTTACTGCAGTAATGCCCGTCACATTTAAGGCTTGGCTAACTATGCATGTCTCCATTATCTGTAAGATTGTAGAAACATCCCTTAGTAATTCTGTATGAATCTCTACGGGATAAGCTTGGGTTAGAATCATTGATGATATTTTGATATTTCAGTAATGACTTATTAAGAACAGATGTGACAGATACATGCTTTCTCCATTATGCAGTATTGCTTTTTAAACATCGGATATGAATGAGGTGCATTAATGCCTATAACACTTACTACTTGGATGACTATGAATATCTTAGTTAACCACAAAGATCCTGGAAACATCCCAGCTCTGTCACTATTACTTTATATATTTCTCATTGTCAACACATTTATAGTTTACCTGTACATCTTTAATGTCACACTACAATTCATTGTATTTTAACATTGACTGCTCTCCTAACTAAATGACATGGTGATATAATATGTTCCAATAGCGATGGACATGTTTTTCTGTCTATATATGTCAGTCAAGTACATATACACATTCTACTCCGATGTCTAAAACTCTGAACTCAGGATTGTTACAGCTTTTTGGTAGTGATGTGGCCACTGTACTGACATGCAGTCAGGATTGCATGGTGTTGGATTTTGAATGCACAGTACGTTTGAAGTTGGCCTTTTATTTTACTGGTCTTGATATTTATGAGCAAAAATCCATGTTTTTGAATTTTCCCTGCATAGTCATACGGTTCAGTTATTTAACCTACATAAATCCATGCAATCACAGCCAAGATGGATTAGCTAGGCAGGTAGCTATCAGGGTTGGAGTACAAACTTAGATGAGAGTTGTAGGTTAAAATCTCTGTCCGTCCAAGTGGCACAGCAATAACTAAATGTACAAAATGTGAGCTACCATATGATGCTGAGGCTATATGTCATGTAATACTCAGTGTTCTTCACTGTTAATTTTTACACAGCAATCAATACATTCAACTGACAGAACCCTTCCATGCCAGTAGTACTTTTTTTCCTTTTTCCATGTAATGAAGACAGAGCCAGGAATCGATCCCTATGCATCGAGCAGATGCACAGGCTGGAGGAACAGCAGAGGAGAAAGAGGTATGTCTTTTAAATGTAAATATTAATTGCCCCACAATCAATTATTAAAATACTAGTATTATTGCAAAGCACAATTATACTATTATCCTTCATACCATCAGTGAGTAGAACACCTCTTAGATAGATGGTCTGGCCTGTATTCTGTAGGATTATGCATTGTACCAACAGAGAATAGAGCACCTCTCAGACAGATGGTTTGGCCTGCCTTCTGTAGGATTATCCATCATACCATCCGAAAGTAGAACACCTCTCAGACAGATGGTTTGGCCTGCCTTCTGTAGGATTATCCATCTTACCACCAGAAAGTAGAACACCTCTCAAACAGATGATTTGACCTCTATTCTGTAGGATTATCCATTTTACCATTAGAAAGTAGAACACCTCTCAGACAGATGGTCTGGCCTGCCTTCTGTAGAATTACCCTTCATGCTATCAGAGAGTAGAACAACTCTCAGACAGATGGTTTGGCCTGTATTCTTTAGGATTATCCTTCATATCATCAGAGAGTAGAGCCCATCTCAGTCAGATGGTTTGGCTTGCCTTCTGTGGGATTATCTTTCATACCATCAGAGAGTAAAACACCTCTCAGACAGATGGTTTGGCCTGCCTTCTGCAGGATTATCTTTCTTACCATCAGAGAGTAGAACACCTCCCAGACAGATGGTTCGGCCTGCTTTATGTAGGATTATCTTTCTTACCATCAGAGAGTAGAATACCTCTTAGACAGATGGTTTGGCCTGCCTTCTGTAGGATTATCTTTCTTACCATCAAAGAGTAGAACACCTCCCAGACAGATGGTTCGGCCTGCTTTCTGTAGGATTACCCTTCATACCATCAGAGAATAGAATACCTCTTAGACAGATGGTTTGGCCTGCCTTCTGTAGAATTATCCTTCATACCATCAGGGTGTAGAACACCTCTCAGACAGATGGTTTGGCCTGCTTTCTATAGGATTACCCTTCATACCATCAGGGAGTAGAACACCTCTCAGACAGATGGCTCGGCCTGTCTTCTATAGGATTACCCTTTATACCATTGGAGAGTAGAACACCTCTCTGACAGATGGTTTGGACTGCCTTCTGTAGGGTTATCCTTCATACCATCAGAAAGTAGAACACCTCTCAGAAAGATAGTTTGGCTTGCCTTCTGTAGGGTTATCCTTCATACCATCAGAGAGTTGAACACCTCTCAGTAATGTGCTCTTTGAATTCTGCAGTACATAAATTTGGTACCAGAAGAGTACAGAGTACCATTAAGGAGTACTATAACTTTCTGATGGATGTTTCACTTTGTATTAGTGACACTGTTTTTCAAAATGATGCCCTAGCACTACCTGCCACCATCAAATTATAACACAGTTATCTGATGGAAATGATTTGACCTTCATCATTGAAAATGCTCTAAGTCTGACAACTCAAACCCCAAACAATATACATTACCTGGGGATATGTTAACACTGCAGTTATATTACTTAGGGGTGCAGAGAATATATAGCAGTGTCAGTGGTGCACAGGTAGCATGCTTGAATTGGGTGGTGAAGGCTGTGGGTTCTATTCCCACTCGAGGTAGATTGATTGCTAGCAATGCAGTTTAGCATAAAGGTAGTGCTGCACTCCTGAGTGCATTATCATTTAGATGAAGTGGAAAACTGCAATCCCAGCTGCTTGAGTTGATAGTAGCTAACTTGTATGTAAGAGCGCCTATGGTACCTATTAAAAAGAGTAATGGCCCTTTATTCAATTACATATTATTTGCAAATTTGCATTTTACATATTTACAAATGTACATATTTACAAAATTACACAGTTGCTTACATAACATCATCCTTATAGATTGTATATTAAAAGTGTTAAGCTTACTATTTTTATACATTTTTATTCATACTAGATCCCCACTCTTTTTTTTCAAAAATCAGCATCTGATTTCTGTTAATAATGTTGACAGTATCCACTTCCCATTAAACATAATCTCATTTAATCTCTCATTCCAAATCATCCATACTACATAAAACAAATTAGTTTCTATTTTTATAATATCCATATTTATATTCTTACTCTCTTTTAAATATTAAAAAATTCTCTTCACACAATTTTTTCTATAATTTCTTCACCCTCTTATATTTAAAAAAAAACATGTTGTGTGCTTTCTTATATTTTCTCACTTCTCTTTTTATAAGGAATACTCCCTTTTACTAGTAATTTATTCCCAGTCTCTATAAAAACGTGCCATTCTAGTTTATTACTACACCATTTCTTTCTTTCGTTAGTAGCTTTCATTTTTATTTCTGGTAGATTTTTCCATGGAGTAACACAATAATATCGTACCATTATATTTTTATACCATGTTTTTCAATCTTTTTCTAGCTCATCAATCTTTATCTTCTACATTTTTATTATTTTTGATGATTTTCTATTTCTTCATTAAAACATTACGGGGGATTCAATAAATTCTATGTATGCTTCGTGGGAAGCCTATATGGAGGTTATGTGGGGTGGTGAGTAGCAGCACTAATTATATATTCATGCCACACACCATATTTAAACATAACCATCTATGGTTTTATGGCTAGCAACATTGTTGCCAGCCAGGAAAACATGTAAAGTAATACGCAGCAGACATGTAGACCTGTTCACCTACGGGCAAACTAGGTCTGTGGGATTGCGTGGAATGCCACAATACATAAATACGTACATACAAATATTTCAAGCATGAGCATTAATGCCCTTGTAGCCCACCAATATACCAAAACACTTGTTTCCATAATAAGTGTCCAGGCTGTTCTTAAAAATATCTAAATTAGTGCTTGCTTTAATGTAATTTGGTAGTCTGTTCCATGCATCAGCTGCTCTCTTAGAGAACCAGTTAGTACACTTCTCATTCTTAGAGAATCTTCTACATATGTTGTCTAATAATTGTCTAGTACTTTTTGATAACCCCAAACATTCCCAGGGTAGTTGTCTCTAAATGCCCTATATACTTGAATAAGATCTCTTAGATATCTATAAGAGACACTGTACAAGTTCAGATATTTTAGTCTTTCATAACAACTTCAGTTTTCACATTCATGGATGCCCTTGATATATTTCCACTGTACTCTTTCCAGTTTACTCATGCTTGTTTTCTTATACGGTTTCCATATTGTTATTCCATACTCAAGTTTGAGTCTAATGTAACTAACAAACAATGATTTCATCATTTCTGATTTCCTACACTTTATAAATCTCTTTATACAACCTATAACTCTATAACTATTATTAACCAATTGGTTGACATGATTAGAAAGACTCAAAGCTCGATCTACCCATATACCCAGCCCCTTAGATGAATCTACAGTTTCAATCACTGTGTGCTGTACTAAATGCTTACCTTTCAGTTTATGTCTCCCAAATCTCATATGCTTAGTTTTTGATGTATTCATCAGCATATTATTCTCCCATGCCCAAATGGCCAAGTTAGTCAAGCTCTTTTGCAGACATGCCTTATCTGTAACACATGTTCATAAGGTCATAGGTTCATAGGAGGTTACTAGTCTAATGGCCCTAAGGCTCTTACAAACCTAGCCAAGTTCAATCCTTGTTCCCTTAATGGTCTAAAGATATGGTCTATGTTATAAACAGATCTAAATCAACACAGACTGCCTCTATCTAAGACGGACACAGGTGAAACCCCAAGGGGTGAATTTGCAGTTTCCCATCCAGTCGTCCAAGTTATGCTTAACAAGGGTTAATATGGGGCTGTTTAACCTGTATTGGAAGTTTATTCCAGAGGAAAGGCAACCTCTGAGAGACATAACTGTCTCTCCAGCAAGTCCTGTTGATGTCACATTCTAGGTTAAGGTCCCTAGAGCGAGTAAATCATGTACCATTTGACTTACGAATGCACAGCATTTCCGTTAAGGCAGGATCAGAGGTTGCTCTGTATGCAAGGTGCAGGTCACCTCTGAGTAGTCTATACAATACAGAGTATAATGATAGTGATTCCAGTCTGTCTATTTAAGGCATGTGCAGAAGACCCTGACTTTTCTTTGTGAGGAACTTTTGAGAGCTCTCCACTTGCTACAGTTACCTGTTTAGGTACATATCAAAGGGAACATTGCACTCTATTATTGGCCTGATGAGGGAAGAGTACAGCAGGGGTTAAAACCTTTTTTGTTCTAGAAGCTATACCCTTGCTTATGAGGTGAGCAACACAGAATGACTTCCTTACCACCGTGGAAACATGATGATCAAAAGTAAGGTTGATGTCAACCTGTATGCTCAAATCTCTCACCAATGATTTAGAAATTAGGGTGCTGTTATTACTACGGTAATCTGCAGGGACACTACCTTTGCCAAAGGGGATGATAATGCATTTTTTTGCGTTGAGTTGAAGACCATGACTTTTGCACCAATCATTGGTTTGTGTAAGCCCTTCTTGTTAAATGTTGACATAATTTGGGGACTCAATGACTGCTCCCAGTTTGCAGTCACAAGCAAACTTTGTCAGCCACAGATCTTTTGTTTTTGCCTATACTTCTGAGAAGTAGATTCCATACAATAGGGGACCAAGCAACGATCTCTCTGGAATGCCGCCAGTAACATGTCTTCTGGTGGAGGTGAAGTCCCCTCTTTTGACTGTATGTGTTATGTCGGTAGGCCAGTTTGCAACCCACCTGACAGTATATGGGTTGACCCCAGCTGGATGAGTTTTTCAATGATGCCCGAGTGTGGGATTGTGTCAAAGGCCTTGGCCAAGTCTAGGTAGGCCGCATGCACAGATTTGTCTTTATCCAGGGCTTTGGTGACAGTCTCGAAGAAGTCATCCCTGTTCAACAGGTGGGATCTCCCTTTAACAAAATCAAACTGGGTCGAGTCAAGTGTTTGAAGGTCTCCTATATCCTTGTTGATAAGGTCCATGATGATTCTCTCCATGGCCTTGCAGATAAGGCTAGTTAGGCTAACGAGTCTGTAGTTCACCAGAGTCAGTGAATACACCCCCCCTTGTTCAGGGGGATGACAGTAGTTGTTTTCCATTCAGCTAGGACAAAACCAGTGCTTAGGCTGTGGTTGAAAAGAGCACCCAATGGTGTTGCTAACTCCTGTTTTAAAGCATTGAGAATGCAGCCTGGGATGTTATCAGGTCCCATAGAGGCCATGTTTTTGACCTTAGAGAGAGCCTTTAAGACTTGCTCTTTAGAGATAGTAGGCAGAGAATAGGTGCTAGTAATTGTTTGGGATATATGTGGTGGGGATGGGGGGAGAAGTTTTCACTGAACCTGTCCGCTAGCAGGTTGGCTATTTCCACTGGTTGAGTATAAGTGGCACCATTCTCTACCAGTTCACTGCAAATCTGGGTTTTCCTTTAAGGTTTTGTATGTAGCTAAAGAATACCTTATGGTTATCCTTAGACAGGGATGCTAATCTAGATTCGTAGTTAGCTTCAGAGAACTTTAAAAGATGTCTTATTTGTTTATTCAAGCTAAGAAGAGTGTGCTTCCAATTCTAAGATCACTCCTTCTTGCTCTTGGACAGCAATTTCTTCCTTTCATTATGTAACCTGTTTATGGTGGATGCCCACCAAGCAGACTTGTTTTTTTCTTGAGGATCTTGCTTTGGTCCTATCAGGAATGGCTGAGTCAATACAGCTGTACAATGCATTGGTGTATATCCCAGTATAGGTGTCCTTGCCATCAGTGTGGACAGGAGCTTTGAAGCTATTAATGCCTTCTCATAAGAGGCTGTAGTAGGCTTTGGAGAAGATTTGTAGCCTAATTTCTCCTGGGGCTGATGCTATCATTATTTTGTAAGAGAAAGATTTATGATCAAACTTCACCAGGGAGAGCCGCACACTTGTGGTGGTGCACCGTTCTACCATGTTGGTGAGTACCAAGTCTAAAATGTTTGGACCCCTTGTGGGAGTGCCAACTATCTGCTCCAAGGCATTTCAGTTAATGAAGTCCAAGAAACTTTGGGCAAGTGGGTTTGTACACGTATAATTTACCCAATCTATGGATGGGTAGTTAAAGTAACCCATAACCAGGGTGTTTGGTTGCATTTTGAGCGACTCAAGTAGAGCCAAGTAGGCAGTGTGGATATCATGGTTCATGGAGGGGGATCTATAGCTGGTGATAACTTGGAGAAGGGTCTTTCCTATAGTTATTTGCACATGGAGTAACTCTAGGTAATCATTCTGTTTAACCAATATGGAGGTGGATTTATCCTTGACGAATATTGATTTCCCTCCTCCTTTAGTTTCCGCATGTTCATTTTGTGGTCTGAACATGTGGAAGGCATTATATCCCAGTATGACTGGGGTGCACTCAGCGGCCTTGAACTAGGTCTCTGTGACTGCACAGATGTCTACATCTTCCAAGGTTTCAAGTGCTTCCAGTGAGTGTAGTTTCAGATTTAGACTCCTAGCATTTAGCAGCATAATCTTAAGATTGTTTTTGAGGATATTTTTACTTTGGGAATTTTGTTTTTGTAACATTGCCTAAAAAGGTACTATGGGGAGACAAGAGCCTTAGTCAGTAGCCAAAAGCCCAGAGGTGACAGGTGAAGACCATCTCTGACAAAGCATTGTGGTCTATCAACAATGTCATCCCAGGCTGACAGATACTGGATCCCCTTAGAATGACACCAGAAACTAAGCCAATTGCTGAAGTCAATCATTTTTGTCTGTATTGAGGCATTACCCTAGGTGCAGGTAGAGTGCTGCTTAAGGCTTGGGACATACCCACCTGGGACACATAATCAGAAAGCTCAGTCATGTCTCTCTTCATATAGTTCAGTGAGGTACATCTCAAGTTGTTCAAACCAACATGAACTATGACAGAGTCATAACAGTGTCTGTTGTTGAGATACTTGAGTGCATGTGTGATGTGGTGGATCCTGACACCTGACTGTGACCTTTTCCTTATCCAACCTGGTGAGTAGAACATCTATGTGTCTCACAATGGAGCCCCCTATGACTAAAACATCTGATTTTGTGTTTTGCCTTAGGTGCATGTTTGATGAGACACTGGTGAATGCATTTGCATGTGATTTGCTGGGAATGTATCAAGTGAAGTGTGTTTAGTTTTGGGAGGTCTCTGATCTTTAGGTAGACTTCTATTGCGAACCTCTGCAAATGTAGGTTTAGATGTACGTGTGGATGGTGCAGGAGGTGAAGTGTGTGAGCTGATAACCTGCTTAGTATCTGCTATACTGATTTGTGAACGAGACAGCCTAGAGTCTATACTCTTTAATATACATGCATCTCTCACGTATTGAATTTGTTTGAGTTAGGAGAAGTGTGTTGTCAGTGTACATGAGGCAGATGTCACATTGCTTCAGGATTCCTATGTTGATCAGTTTGGCTGGAGAAATGGTGGGAAATTGTCCATTCATGATGCTAGGTGAAGTATTGCAGTCAGTAACAGGGAGGGGACTAGAAGGACCAGGTATGGCTAAGGAACAAGAAGAAGTTCTAAACTGTGAGGGGGCTTAATGGGTAAGATTTGTGGAAGAAACTCAGAAGCTCAGCTGAGTGTCTAACTGGCCAGTGAAGTGCAACAGCGACAAACCTCAGATGCAGCACAAGCAGTTGATGAAGGAAAAATTATCTAAGAATTTGCATCTATGACCACCAATAGTATCCTCCACTGCACAGTAAAGTGCAGTTATGCAGGTGGTGTGCACCACACAAACCCAAGCTAGCACAGGCAACAAGTAGCAATAAAATTAAACTGATTTCAAACATTCTAACCAATAGTAGCACACTAGACTGGGCCTTGGGCCAACAATCACCACTCAGATAGGTCTGCTCTCACTAGGGTGTAGGGAGAGGCCCTCTTTTGTGGAGGAAATCTGGATTAATCCTCAGAAGCTGTAAAAACGATCCACTTATGCTGTACTGACATAGTCATAAGAAGGTTAAAACATGCATATTCACAGCTATTGGGCTTTGGCTTTATTGGCCAGAATGTTTCCATAAAGACTTAAAATGAAAAGGTAAAAAGTCATGGACATTCAGAAGTTAACCACAAACGGATGTAAGAGTGGAAAAGACACCACTAATAAGAAAAAATCCACTCTGTGCCGACATACTCCAACCCAAAAAACACAGTTTAATGAAGGAATCCACAAGAAACTATAATCCACAATCAGTCAAGTGCTTTCATCAAATGACTTCATCAGAACAAAGCATCATAGTCACATTTCCTTAAATAACCATAAGTAATTAATTAAATTAAGCAATCCTTAACATTTAAAATGACAGTGTTTTAAAATGTAAATAAACAACAGTAGTATAACAATTTAAAAACTGTACACAAGTAAAACAAATAAGTTTAAATATAATTATAAAACTATAAGTGGAGGAAGGAAATAATATTTCATAATTTTGTAGCCCTGAACCTTAGTTCAGGCTTAATACTAATAAAATCATTAATACCTGGAGCCTCTGTGGCATTGAGTTTTAATTTCCACCTAGCTTCTGCTCTTAGTAATTTGTTGGTCCAATTCCCCCTCTAAAATCCATAATGTTTCTTTTCGTGAAAAGGGGGTGGTTACTAGTGAATTCCAGGTAATCATTGGAAAAAGTAGGTTTCCTAAAGACCCGGGATTGAAAGCTTTTAGTAATAGGGTCCTTGGTCACATTCACATCTAAATAATTAATCTGTTTATTGTTACTGGTGCCAGTAAATTTAAAATAATCACAGGATCCGTTAATATATTCAAGAAATTTATCACATGACCTATTGTTTTTCCATAAAATAAATAAGTCATCTAAAAAATCTTAAATAAAGACACCAATCATCCTTATAACAAGAATTAAAAATATAGTGCTTTTCCCACTGGTACATGACAAGGTTTACTTGCCTATAAAATTCCCCTCCAAAGGTAAAAAAGTTGTTTTTCAGAACAATTTCCATCATTTCTAAAATGAAATTAATCATACTTCCACTTAAATTGGTTTTAGCTACTAATACTTCTTGAAAAAATTCCAAACCAGTATCATGTGGGATAGATGTAAAAAGATCAACTACATCCACCGTCGAGAAACAAACCTCATTACTAAAAAAGTCATTTTTTACCTTTCTCAAAAAGTCCCATGAATCTATTAATGTGTGATCTATTGGAACCATTGCTTTCTTGACCATACGGTCAATAAAAATACCAAGGGGATATGTGATACTGTTGTGTCCAGAAATTATAAGTCTATATGGGGGGGGGTCAGTTACACTCTTATGTGTTTTCGGTATAACAAAAGCTATTGGTATAGTAGGGTGTTCAACATGAAGGAAATTATATATTTCTTCGTTAATGACCCCTTGATATAATGAATCCTCCAGTATAAGTTTTACTTTCCTGTAAGAAAGATGAATTTCATTTCTGGACACATATTCATACTTGGATGTATCACTAAGCATACAAGTAATTTTATTATCGTAGTCTTCTGAATTTACAATAACCATGCCCCCACCCTTGTCTGGTTTCATAAACCTTGTATTACTTTCACTTTTTAGTTCATTTAATAACCTTTTTTCTGCAAAGGAAAGATTGTGAGTCCTATGTTTGTGAGTCTGTAATGACTGGTAAATTTCCTGGGAACAAACATGTTCAAAGGACCTTAGAATTGGGACCAAAGGGGGGTTGTAACAACTTCTCTTTCTTATTTCCAGGTTCCTATCTCCTTTCTCCACATCCTTATCTTTATTTAACATTTTCAAATTTAATTTCTTAACAAAAATCTTAAATTCTGTTAAATTTTTGCTAACATCTTCCTTGGTTGAAGGAACAAATTTCATCCCCTTCATTAACAAATGGAATAAATCCTTACAAACATGTAGGCCTGTGTAATTATACATTTTAAAGCCCTTATATAAATAAACAATACCATCCTCACTTGTTACAATTTCTTCATCAATAGTATCCTTCTCATTCCTATGTTTTAATCGTAACTGTTCTTTCTCCTGTAGGACTGATTCCTGAATTTCGGTCTTGTTCCCCCCTTCCCCCCTGGGGCCTAAAAAATCATCATCGGATCTAGGGTGATTTCTATTAAAAATCCTTTCAGACCTCCTAAGGAGTGGGAAGTCAGAATCATAGGTTTTATAATTGTTATTTACCCTACTAGTAGTAGCATTTGAGTAGGAATTCTGAACTTGACTACGTATGTTAACCTTACCAGAGTCAGCATCTAAATAGGCGTTAGGAAAGGGATAGGCTAAACCATTTTTGAATTCATACTCATCCCTTGTTAATTTCTTTTTCTTTATATTAATATTATTGTTTACCTCATTTTCCACCTTATCAAAAATGGCACTGTATCTAAATGAATGCTGGTTAAAGTTAACACTGTCAAGAATAGCACCATTAATTTTATCAGTTTCCTTGTTTGACTGATTGTGGATTATAGTTTCTTGTGGATTCCTTCATTAAACTGTGTTTTTTGGGTTGGAGTATATCGGCTACAGAGCGGATTTTTTTCTTATTTGTGGTGACTTTTCCACTCTTGCATCCGTTTGTGGTTAATTGTTGTTTTTTCAGGTGCTTTGTCAGCCTACTTGACCCACTAGAGTAACTATGGACGAGAATCGGTTGTCTCCTGTGTTTGAGGAGGAACTGGATTCTTTACCTTTCCCATGTGGACAGCAAAATAATGACAATTTGTTTCAGTTGATTCTTAACCTTACTAACAAGGTTTCCGAATTGCAGGAAGCCGTATTTAAGATTCAGAATCCCTTGGTTTCCGTGAATGCGAGGAACGGAAGTCCTTTGGGGAACCTAAGAGACTCAACACTTCCGATTTCTCATGGCATAAATCAAACAGCATCACGTAACCAGGATAGCATTTTGAAGTCTCAGGTTAACTTGGAAAACACTGAAAATAGGTCTGTAATGCACGGACCTAACTCTATTCATGACCGTTTGAAGGATTGGACTAAACAGGACTATGGCATTTTCGGTAACAATAATTATAATGAAATCAATAGTATTGATTCTAGGCTGTTATCCTTAGAACTGTAAATGCATAAAGTAAGAGCTTTACAGTGTGATAATTCACATTTGAAGGAGTGTATCTCCAGAGGGCGGGTCCCCAAGGGACTTTGTGTATTTAAATTCCCTAACGGAATTAAAAAAGGGCAAATTGAATGTGATGACCTTCTCCGGATGTTCGATAGGCATGGTATCGAACTGATGGAGTTTATTTTAAAGGTCAATAATAAAAGAATCAACGATTTATTAAAGGAAATTGATGAAATTAATGGTGCTATTCTTGACAATGATAACTTTAACCAGCATTCGTTTAGATACAATGTCATTTTTGATAAGGTGGAAAATGAGGTAAACAATAATATTAATAGAAAGAAAAAGAAATTAACAATGGATGAGTATGAATACAAAAATGGTTTAGCCTATCCCTTTCCTAAGGCCTATTTAGATGCTGACTCTGGTAAAGTTAACATACATAATCAAGTTCAGAATTCCTACTCAAATGCTACTGCTAGTAGGGTAAATAACAATGATAAAACCTATGATTCTGACTTCCCACCCCTTAGGAGGTCTGAAAGGATTTTTAATAGAAATCACCCTAGATCCGACGATGAATTTTTAGGCCCCAGGGGGGAAGGGGGGACAAGACCGAAATTCAGGAATCAGTCCTACAGTAGAAAGAACAGTTATGATTAAAACATAGGAATGAGAAGGATACAATTGATGAAGAAATTGTAACAAGTGAGGATGGTATTGTTTATTTATATAAGGGCTTTAAAATTTATAATTACACGGACCTGCATGTTTGTAAGGATTTATTCCATTTGTTAATGAAGGGGATGAAATTTGTTCCTTCAACCAAGGAAGATGTTAGCAAAACTTTAACAGAATTTAAGATTTTTGTTAGGAAATTAAATTTGAAAATGTTAAATAAAGATAAGGATGTGGAGAAAGGAGATAGGAACCTGGAAATAAGAAAGAGAAGTTGTTACTACCCCCCTTTGGTACCAATTCTAAGCTCTTTTGGACACATTTGTTCCCAGGAAATTTACCAGTCATTACAGACTCACAAACATAGGACTCACAATCTTTCCTTTGCAGAAAAAAGGTTATTAAACGAACTAAAAAGTGAAAGTAATACAAGGCTTATGAAACCAGACAAGGGTGGGGGCATGGTTATTGTAAATTCAGAAGACTACAATAATAAAATTACTTGTATGCTTAGTGATACATCCAAGTATGAATATGTGTCCAGAAATGAAATTCATATTTCTTACAGGAAAGTAAAACTTATACTGGAGGATTCATTATATCAAGGGGTCATTAACGAAGAAATATATAATTTCTTTCATGTTGAACACCCTACTATACCAATAGCTTTTGGTATACCGAAAACAGATAAGAGTGTAACTGACTCCCCATATAGACTTATCATTTCTGGACACAGCAGTATCACATACCCCCTTGGTATTTTTATTGACCGTATGGTCAAGAAAGCAATGGTTCCCATAGATCACATATTAATAGATTCATGGGGCTTTTTGAGAAAGGTAAAAAATGACTTTTTTAGTAATGAGGTTTGTTTCTCGACAGTGGATGTAGTTGATCTTTTTACATCCATCCCACATGATACTGGTTTGGAATTTTTTCAAGAAGTATTAGTAGCTAAAACCAATTTAAGTGGAAGTATGATTAATTTCATTTTAGAAATGATGGAAATTGTTCTGAAAAACAACTTTTTTACCTTTGGAGGGGAATTTTACAGACAAGTAAAAGGGGTAGCAATGGGCAATAGTTGTGCCCCCATCTTTGCAAACCTTGTCATGTACCAGTGGGAAAAGCACTATATTTTTAATTCTTGTTATAAGGATGATTGGTGTTTTTATTTAAGATTTTTAGATGACTTATTTATTTTATGGAAAAACAATAGCTCATGTGATAAATTTCTTGAATATATTAACGGATCCTGTGATTATTTTAACTTTACTACCACCAGTAACGACAAACAGATTAATTATTTAGATGTGAATTTGACCAAGGACCCTATTACTAAAATCTTTAAATCCCGGGTCTTTAGGACACCTACTTTTTCCAATGATTACCTGGAATTCACTAGTAACCACCCCCTTTTCACGAAAAGAAACACTGTGAAGGGCCAGATAGTTAGGGTGGTTAGAATGTGTTCTAACTATAGCTTTGTGGAAGAAGAAACACAAAAGGTTTTTGACATGTTCCTTGTTAGGGGTTATCCATTTGATTTTTTAACCCGCATTAGGGATCAAGTCATTTGTGAATGGAATCTTAGATATAAACCCCTATTAGGGGCAACTGAAGATATAATAAATAAAAACCAACATGAAGGAAAAAACTTTTCTCAGGCCATGGTATTAACACATGGTGAAACTTCAGGTTTTGTTAAAAACATTATCAAAAATAATTGGGCTATGTTTAAGGGCAACAAGGAATTGTGATCAGTTATTGGTGTGGAACCCTTTTTTGTTTACAGGGTTAAAAGTAATTTGAAACATATATTGGAAAATAGACACTCTGTAAAGAATAATAATAAAATGAAAGGGACAATTAGATGTGCGGCCTGTGATTATTATAATTACATTATTGAAGTTTCTAGTATAAAATTGGGTCCCTATGAAATTGAAGTGATTTTTCCCCAGGTTCGTGTACAACAACAGGAGTTGTCTATTTGACTAGATGTAAAGACTGTGGTTATTTTTATATAGGGAAGACAGAAAGGAGGTTAAATCGAAGAATTTATGAACATTGTTATAGTATTTCAAAAAAAGACAAAAAAATGCATTATACAAAAACATTAGCATAAACCATTCTCACTCCTTTAAATTTGGTATTTTAGAGGTGGTTAGTATGGATTTTAGAGGGGGGGATTGGACCAACAAATTACTAAGAGCAGAAGCTAGGTGGCAATTAAAACTCAATGCCACAGAGGCTCCAGGTATTAATGATTTTATTAGTATTAAGCCTGAACTAAGGTTCAGGGTTACAAAATTATGAAATATTATTTCCTTCCTCCACTTATAGTTTTATAATTATATTTAAACATATTTATTTTACTTGTGTACAGTTTTTAAATTGTTATACTACTGTTGTTTATTTACATTTTAAAACACTGTCATTTTAAATGTTAAGGATTGCTTAATTGAATGAATTACTTATGGTTATTTAAGGAAATGTGACTATGATGCTTTGTTCTGATGAAGTCATTTGACGAAAGCGCTTGACTGTGGATTATAGTTTCTTGTGGATTCCTTCATTAAACTGTGTTTTTTGGGTTGGAGTATATCGGCTACAGAGTGGATTTTTTTCTTATTTATGGACATTCAGAAGTCATATAACTGAAACACTTGATGTCTTTAAGGAATCATTTGCATATATCCTATAGGCCTCTATTACAGGAGGTTTAAGGTATCACACAGTGAAAAGTCAAGCTTGGCTAGGTTTTTCTAAGGGGCGGTTGAGTTGGCATAATGGTTAAGCTCCTGTCTTCAAAGCCACAAAGTACAGGGTTTGATTCTGACCATGAGTTTTTGGCTAGACTTAAAATGGCCCCTCAGGGCAGTTAGCCTAGTATTCACCTATGAAACTTTAAAAACAGACTGGGTCCAGCAAATCTGAACCAAGTCTATGCTAGACTAAAAGTGCAGGAAACAGCAAAATACAGTAAAATACATTTCAAAAATAACAGTACACAGTAAAATACAATGCAGAAAGTACAGATCAAGTAAAACTGATAATTATTTTTCAGTAGCAGGCAGTGGATGCTTCAGATAACACAGGAGATTGAGTGTTTGTTGCTAACCTCTGTGAAGCTCTGGTGAACAGAATTAGACTGATGTCAAATACTCTAACCAACAGTAGCACACTAGACCGGGCCCTGGAACAGCAATCACCACTCAGATAGGTCCTTAGCCACACTCTACTCTCACTACGGTGTAGGGGGAGGCCCTCTTTTGTGAGGGTAAGCTGGATTAGTGCTCAAAAACTGTAAAAATAGACTGGGTCCAGCAAATCTGAACCAAGTCTTTGCTAAGCTAAAAGTGCAGGAAACAGCAAAAATACAGTAAAATACAGTTCAAAATTAACAACACATAGTAGAATGCACTGCAAGAAATGCAGATCAAGTAAAATTATGCTTATTTTTCAGGCGCAGGAGGTGGATGCTTCAGATAACACAGGAGATTGATTGCTTGTTGCTAACCTCTAAATTAACCAAAGAGAAAGCCCAAGACTGAGACTTATTCCAGCAATCTCCAACTCAGATGGATCCTTGGCTGCACACTTCTACCACAAGGGCTGGTTTTGGTGCTCAAATGATACAAACAGTCTAGATTCAGCAAGCCTGAATCTAGCCTGTGCTACAAAGTACAGAAATACTACAAATTCAAAGTGTAGAAACTTGCAATTCCAAACACCTCCACAACTCCACAAAAAAAATTTTTTTTAACAAAACACAAGTCCAAGCACTTTACCAGTATTTTCCTTTATTAATAATGCGATCTGGTACCCCGGCATTTTGCCTTCAAGGGATCACAAAAAGTGTATGCTTTAAGCACATTTATATACACTTTACAAAGCAATTAACACAAACAACTTAATCAATTCATTCAATTATTCAATAAAAATTTCATCCCCATTTTACATATTAAATTTAAACATTTTTATCCAAAATTTTAAATATCTTTACCTAAATCCACATATTAATATCTATTTTGTTTCAATTATCTATACATTTCTTTTAACAATTATAAATACACACAACTATTTAAAATACAAAAATATAAATAATACATTAATTTAGATACAAAAATTAATTTCATTAACTTATATCAAATTACATTTTTAATGATGAATTTTACCTGCAGTTGAAAGGGACAGCTATGGGGGCTGCCTTTGCGCCCTCATATGCTATTATTTATATGGGATTTTTTGAAAAGCAATTTATTTACCCTACTGGATTCTATAGGAATAATGTTATAGTATACAACTGCTTTATTGATGATCTCCTTATGATTTGTAAGGGTGAAATTGTTGAATTTTTGGATTTTTTTGAGACCCTAAATATGAATGAACATGGATTAACATTCTCTCATGAATTTAATAGGGAAAAAAATAATTTTCTGGATGTAACGCTGTATAGTAATTTAGAACAAATTGGTTTCAGACCATTTAGGAAGAATACTGTGGTCAATATGTTTCTACATGCTAATAGCATGCACCCAGAACATTTATTATATTCATTACCTCTAGGTGAATTTAAAAGAATATGTGATCATACTAGTGATGAGAGGGAGAAAATAAATGAATTGAATGATGTTGAAATTAGATTGAGTGAGAGGGGGTACAATAAAAATCTCTTACTCAAATATAAAAGGAGGCAACTTGGGAAAAGAGACGAGGGTCTGTGGAAATCTGGTAAATCAAGATGTACTTTGGAAAAAGTGGTAGCTCTTAAATATGTTGAGAAAGAAGATATTGCTGGGGAAAAGTTATTTTTGTTACTAAATTTACCTCATTTTCAGAATAACTAAGGAGAAATATGATGAAATATTGGTATTTAATTAACAAGGATGATAAAATTGGCCATTTGTTCCCTGAATATATTACTTTTTCTTATAAAAGGGGAAAGAATATAAAAGAGTTATTAAATTATAATTTTATGAAAGGGAAAGAAATTAAGAATTCTATTCCGGATACATTTCAATGTGGACACTGTAGCTTGTGTAATAGGGTAATGAATGTGGAGAGTATCAATGGTATTTCTGTTAATCCCAAATTTTATTTCAACTGCAGGTCGGTGGGTGTAGTTTATGCTTTATGTTGTTCTTGTAAAGATGTTTGGTACATTGGGTAAACAAAAAGAATGGTTAGAATTCGTGTTCTCAGGTCATTATTACGAATTCCGTCTTCTCCCTGTGCTTTGTTTGGATCCAGTCTATGCAGTTCCTTTTCAATATATTCTAATTTGATTCTAATTTCTGCAGTTACCTTGATGTCACTGGGACAACCTATCATCCTCTTTGTGGAGCCAAACTGTTTTACTTAAGATTTTGTAAATATATCTATAGTCTGTTGTGTCTGAAAATAAAGTTTAGAATCTATACACAGTTTATCTCAATTTAGCTGAGAATAAATTTTAGAATGTAGACAGAGTTTGTCAATTTGTGTCTCTTACTCCTTGCACGTCTTATGTGTCTATAAAAATGTTTCCTAGTCTGCTCAATTATCTCTATATAAATGTTCATCAAAGCTTTCTTTATTTTGTCTCACAATATACTTAATGTGTTTGTCCATCTTGTTTATTTCAGTTTTCAAAGTTGTATTTCAACCTCTCCTCAATTTCTTATATTTTGTGTCTCTCACCTTAATCACGTATCTTGTGTTATGGAAATATATCCTCCCCGATGCTGTATACCTAGATCCTGATGTTAAATATTACACTCAAACAATTTCTCTTTCAAAAGTTTCCACATTCCATCTGCAGATTTTACACTGAACATGTCACTCCAGTAAGTTTTACATAGTGACTGTTTTGGTTCAATATAATCTATAGTTAATCTTCTGTGCATTGGTTTAGATTTCAGTTGGCAGAATTATCTAGCACCAAATTACCCATTATAACTCAATGATCACTGCACATCAACAGTGGTAAAACTTGAGTTGAAGTAACAGCAATTTCTTTAAGAATACAAGCAATGTCTAGTATGTTTTGTTCCATGGTAGTAGTTTTTTTTTAATAATCTAAAGTGATTGTTGTTCCTGAACATATGTTGTGAACATTTTCCTTATTAGTGTTGTTGAATCAATATTATTCCAATCTGTTTCTGGTAAGTCTAAGTTGCCAGCTAATATTATTCTTCCTTCCTTTGTTTCATGGAAGAAATGTATGAATTCCGAGTCTAGGTCATCAGCAATTGACTTTTGTGGTCTATACACTCCAATAATTGTTATATGTTCTAGGGTCATCTTTATTGTCATAGTTACACAGTGTATAGTATTGGTGTTATCACTGAACATGTAATAATTACAGGTCTCATAACTATCTTTAATCCTTATCATAACACCTCCACCTGATTTTTTTGTTAAAATATTACAGTAAAAATATTTATACTCTGACAGAACTGGTTTCCAATCATTGTACTTTAACCATGTTTTACAAACAATAACATCAATCTTGAGGAAATGTAGCAAATTGTTCAATAAAAAAAAATATTATTAATGCTCCTAGCATTAACAACAATCAGGGATGTGTCAAATGTTACTATCTGTGAACTGTAAATTTTTGACCTGGCAAAAATCCTGCCTAGTGTTAGTCAAATATTGTAAAATATCTGCTGTAAAAATTCTCGAACATGATCTTGACAAAAGCATGCCATCCTGTCTGAACACATGTGCCCAAAACTAGGCTTGGATGCTTTACATATTTTGATTTTTTAAAAACGGGGCATTTTTTTCCATGTAAATATTACCCCCAAAAAAATATTTTCATTCACAGTGACCTGAGTATCCTTTCTATATGTGATTTGTGAAAAAAAACATCCTAACACCAGTACAAGCTATACTATAAGGGCTGTACTAGGAGGGCTGCAAGTTCCCTACTAACAGTGAAAGGGTTCTTGCAGATGAGATCATTTGTATTGACATGAATGAAAATAGGTCTGTACTTTCTTACATTAAGGTGTTCCAAGGCTTGTCTCATATCTTCTACTTTTGCTGCTGGTAAGTATAACACTGTTCAATGTTCATTATCTTCTCTGCAAATGTAAGTATCAATTCCTCTAATAACAGAATCTCCAATTACAAGAATAGCTTTTTGACCAGATTTGAAGAATCTTTAACTTCTAATACAATAATATCTGCTCTATCAATTGTCACAAAGGAATGGTCTTTATCAGCATTAGTCTTATTAATCCCACTGTTTTCATTGCATATTAAATTTGCAAGAATGCAATTCTCATCTTGCTGGCCTTGTACATCCACAGCTTGAGGCATGTAGTCAACAACTGTCTTTCCCTTCTTTTTTCTTACAGTAATGTTCTTCAATCCTTCCACATTCAGTTTTAATTTCTTCCTTTTCCCTGCCCCTTGGCCTCTTTTCATACCTCATCTTTTGGAAAACTGGTGCCTTTTTCTGTACACTGAAGGTTTTCTGATAGAAAAATGTTATCAGTCCTTTTAATCTGTGTGTTACATAACAAAGCAGTGTCCTTTTTAGCACATATTCACTTTACTTTGCAGACATGTATCAGTTTCTTTTTTTTCCTTGTTATTTGTTGTAAACTTCTTCCTTTCTTTTTTTTTCTTGTTTCCTTCTAAACTCCCTGAATCCTCAGATTGCTGAATACTTGCATCCAGAACTCCAAAGTTGTCAGGGGCCTCATCTTGTTTCATAGGGGTTGAATGATCTTTACAGACAACAGATACATCATTTCCTAAATGTGTTCTATTTGCTCTTTGCCTAACATTATTTATCTCACCAGTCCAGTCATTAATATATGCAACAGCAGTTCTCCAAGCTATGCCAATTGCACAAGTGCAATCATCGGTAAGTCTAGATTTTACTTCTAATAATGGTAAGCAAATCATCTAATTTATTTACATGAGGAACACAGATCACCAGGGTTGTGAAGTGTTACCTTTAAATATGCATAGCATTTATTACATTCTACAGGATATTTGTGCTTTAGTAAATCATTAATGGATACCAGGGTTAATAATATAGCAATATATGTGGTCCAAAGACATTACAGGATAGTGTACGCAGTGCAGAGTTTCGTGGAGTCCCATTACAGGCATTCTGTACAAAAGTTGTGTAAATGATGTGTCATGGTACATGGATTGCTATGTAAAATAAACAGCCATGGGGAAGTGTGTGTATTGAAAAGGGACACACAGATGAATTGTGGGAATGAACACAGGGAAAGAGGACAGACGAAGCATCTTATACAGCAGATAAGGACATGTAAATTTGGACAGTTGTAGCAGGAACACTAATCACATATCGACATGATACAGTATGGACTGCACCATGGAAATGCATATATGTGACTGTCACACAAGGTGACATAACAATGGAAAAGGATGTCTTTGTGATATAAGCATTCTGACATGTTCAATGGAGTGGACATCTATCAGGAATATTATCTACAATAGGTTAGGTGCATATTGTGAAGCTGTGCAAACTGAGTTATCTGAATATGAATGTCAGCATAGATTTCCACCAAGTGGAACGGATAATTAGAGATGGACGGTAGTTAACAGAAGCACACACAATCATGGAAAATATCAGAACAATACCACCAGTAATCCCATGTCTATGACATAACATATGTGATTGTGAGTGATCATAAACTGATTCTGCACAACATACTTTTACAACTATTATGATTTGTCAGCAATCTATGAGAGTAATCAAGCACACTACTCTGACAGTGTAACATCTGCTGGAAGTGTTATGAGGGGCACAGCTGTACCTATATGTGACATTAGGATCAATCCAGGCTAGTTGACTGGTGTGCATGGCATATATATGGCACAAGCCATACTGTCACAAATGTAACCCATGTCATCAATATTGTCAAACAGCTATGTTTGTACTGTGTACACCACTGGAACAGGTATCTCAAATGAATCTGTTATATCACCTTGATGGGCATTCTGCACCATCAGACAGTAATGTTTATGCAACAAAAATAATACCTATGTATGACCAATAAGATGTGTGGGAACTCACTGTGTCAAAGATGGTACACCTGAATTATGTATCCCTGGAAGATGTGTAGGGAGATACATGAAGAAGGGTGCATTGTACTCAGTTACTGATGTGATACAGGCTGTGAACTATGGAGGTATTATGGCTTTTTATGTGGATGTTATGCACATACTCAGTAGTTGTGTTATATACAAGGAAGCACTCACCATTGTGGGCACATGCTGGTAGACATTCCACATACCATCTACCTCAGTACACAGGTCACATACCACTTGGTCTGTTCATAGGTGTGTGATGTCTACATTATCATTGGGTTATGAATATGTTTTCATAATGTAACAACCCCCCCAAGTTTTTGTTTCACCTCATGTGTCTTCATGGCTGTGGCAACAATCTTTGGTGTGTGTTAATACTGTCTATAGTATACTAATTTTAGAGCAGACATCTGACTTGGAGAGTGTCAGAAAACAGAGAATAGGTGATGGCATCAGCAGTGTCTGTTGAGGAAAGGATAGTAACAGTAGTGTCTTACATGCTGATGTAAAAATGTCCTCTCTAATGTCAAGCAAGTGTGCAAACACATGCAGATACACATCAGCTGACTGTTGTAAGAACAGAACCCCTACTTATCTAATACACAGAGTAGAGACTTGTGTAGTTAACACAAGTACCACAGCACAAGTCTACCCTGAAAAGTGTTAGACAGTTTATAGGTGATGACATCAGTAGTGTCTGGCGAAGAGAAGATGGTGATGACAGTATCCTGTCCTGCATGCTGCTGTAAAATACTCTCTCTCTAATGTTAAGCAAGTGCACAAACACAAACACACACAGACACAACCACATCAGTTGATTGCTGTGAGAAGAAAAACCCTACCTATTTAAGTGCACAGGCTAGAGACCTCTACATTTAACATAAGCAACACAGCACAAGTCTGACTTGGAGAGTGTTGGACAACAGTTTATACGTGATGACATCAGGAAAGTCTGATGAGGAGAGGATGGTAATAGCAGTGTCCCACATCCTGGTGTAAAATGCTCTCTATAATGTCAAGCAAGTGTGCACACACACACACACACACACACACACACACACACACACACACACACACACACACACACACACACACACACACATGCCAGCTGACTACTATGAGAACAGAACCATTACCTATCAAAGTACACAGACTGGAGACCTCTGTATTTTATTCAAGTGCCACAGCACAAGTCTGACTTAGTGTCAGACAAAAGGTTATAGGTGATGACATCAGCAGTGTCTGGTGAGGAAAGGATGGTAACAGCAGTGTCCCACATGCTGGTATAAAATGTTCTCTCTAATGTCAAGCAAGTGTGCAAACACAGACACAGACAGACACCCATTGACTGTTGTGAGAAAAAAACCCTACTTATCTAAGTAGACAGAGTAGAGACTTATGTATTTAACACAAGTGACACAGCAAAAGTCTACCTTGGAGAGTGTCGGACAACAGGTTATAGGTGATGACATCAGTAGTGTCTGGTGATGAGAAGATGGTGATAGCAGTGTCCTGCATGCTGGTATAAAATGTTCTCTCTAATGTCAAGCAAGTGTGCAAACACAGACACAGACAGGCACCCATTGACTGTTGTGAAAAAAAAACCCTACTTATCTAAGTAGACAGAGTAGAGACTTATGTATTTAACACAAGTGACACAGCAAAAGTCTACGTTGGAGAGTGTCGGACAACAGGTTATAGGTGATGACATCAGTAGTGTCTGGTGATGAGAAGATGGTGATAGTAGTGTCCTGCATGCTGGTGTAAAATACTCTCTCTAATGTTAAGCAAGTGCACAAACACACACAGACACAACCACATCAGTTGATTCAGTATCTAAGTACACAAACTAAAGACCTCTACATTTAACATAAGCAACACAGCACAAGTCTGACTTGGAGAGTGTCAGACAACAGTTTATAGGTGATGACATCAGGAATGTCTGGTGAGGAGAGGATGGTAATAGCAGTGTCCTACATGCTGGTGTACAATGCTCTCTCTCTAATGTCAAGAAAGTGCACAAATGTACACAGACACACACAAATAAGCCAGTTGACTACTATGAGTACAGAACCCCTACCTATTAAAGTGCACAAACTGGAGACCTCTGTATTTGCACAAGTGCCACAGCACAAAGTCTGACTTAAAGAGTATTGGACAACAGTTTATAGGTGATGACATCAACAGTGTATGGTGAGGAAAGGATGGTAATAACAGTGTTCCATACACTGCTGTGATATGCTCTCTTTAATGTCAAGCAAGTGCACGAACACACACACACCAGTTAACTGCTATGAGAACAGGACCTCTACCTTTTTAAGTACACAAACTACAGAACTCAGTACTTTACACAAGCGCCACGACAGGATGGATCGCCAATTCCTGTAATCACATTTACTGGTAGTATGCAAATCCGAACAGTGATGCCAACTATGTTTGTGCAATGTTAAGTGGACTGCAGGGTTGCCAAATGGAGAGGAAAGCCATTTTTATTTTTTTTAATGAGAAGGTTAATATGACAGTTGGCAATAGTTTGAGAGTTGTTTGCTGCTGGTACTTTGCAGAAATTTACTGGGGCATACAGTTCATGACCTGACACATTTTTACTTTGGCTTTATACAGTGATAAAATTGTTTTTACAATGTGCGATTCAAACCTATGCATAATGGACAAAGCATTTTCTTCCACAGTGGTGATTTTACATCTTTGCTACAGAACAAGTGCTTCTCAGATATAGTCATGAATTATATATAAATACACATGACAGATTGCAGGGTTAACCATGTATGTGTGACCTGACAAAGTCCTGTTTTATACATTCATGTGCGTATGAGTTGTATTGAAGTCTGAAGGCCATCCAGGGCCAGCTAGCACAATTATAATTACAAAACATAGTAGTCTGTATACTTTCAATCATACATATAATTCATATGAGCTCCACTGCTATATATACTTATTGTTATTGTTATTTATAGTTATGTTTAACTTTTTTATGTGACATTTAATATAAAATGAAATGGAACAACAATGTATCCTTTTTGAAATTAAGAATGTCTGAATCCTGTCTACAGGTGTTCTATCTGCTTCGTGTAAGGGCCATTACTCAAACTGGTAGGTGTCTTGCAAACAAGACAAGCAAAGCTAAACTTGTTTTAGCTTTGTAAGTAGTGTTAATTAGGTTTCATCCTTAAAAGAAGAAGGTGGGACATGAACCTTGATCTAGAGATAGTATATGATGTGTGGATCAATGTGTTTAGCAGATGTGCTACACACATAACTGATTCACAAGTGCAGTTGATGTATTGGTTATCAAAGAAGTACTTTACATTACATTTATTGTGTTCATCCATTTCTCTTATTTACACTAAGCTGTGCACCACTCAAACAATGTCATTTGAAAAAAGAAAAGAAATATATGAAATAAACAACACTACAAAATATATATTGGCACACATGAAAGATTTTTTACAGAAGTCTGGATTTGAACTCTCAGACCAATGAACCTTCAAAACACAGTAAGGATTTCTTATCCCTCTTTGCCACAGAAACAGCTTTGCAGCAGAGAATGAAAATCATTGTGCATGCAACATCACCCACAGTATTAACAAGATATATGACACTTGTACACTTCTGAGTTGTTTCTATATGTATTCATTTCTGATGTAGTGCGTGCAATGAGTGATCACACAACCATTTAAGACTATTGCTTGGGGAAATGCAGCTCTGTCTTATATGTCTGTGTGTGTGTGTGTGTGTGTGTGTGTGTGTGTGTGTGTGTGTGTGTGTGTGTGTGTGTGTGTGTGTGTTGCTCATTTTTCTCTTATCTGAGCAGTAATCTGAGACATGCAGTCTGTAATGCATTTTGTATCATTTACCTTAAATTCTGTGAAAATAATAAATGTCAATAATATAGTTTTCAACAAATGTAGGGGAGACTGGATGTTACTGAACAGAAACTGTGAAATAGGTGCTGCTTACTTCCATTTTAAACCTTGATACAATTAGTTCTACACTTTCTAAGTCTAATCTGGCTGACACACTCACTGGAGATAAAAGAGTCTAATTTTCTGCTGTGTTTTCCTTCTCCCTACCAGTAATCATTCACAGCTGCAATCCATTAGCAGCAAACAATGAGGGAGTGCCTGCACTATGTTTACATGTGCTACATGGAGCCACAAATTTGGGATTCAACAATTTTTATAGACTCCCACTTCATTTGCATCTTTACTATGCTCACAGGCCTGAATCTACACTAAAAAGGGAACCTTGTAGCTATGGAACCTGAAGGTGAGGAGATGTATTTATGTTGATCACACAGAAGAAGATTGCTATTATTCTGGATTTATCTGCACAGAAAACTACTGATCTTGATAAAGTATGGTTGCATGTTTCAGTTATATACTGGAGTTGCTCAAATGTCACTTAGAAAAATATTTTTATATATCCCTTAGCAAATGCTACTTTTATCTGTATGCACTTCTCAGAGGTTTACTGATGGCATATGCATTTTTCTCAGGGCATTTTACTTTCTCAAATGCATAACCATATTAATTTCCATCACCAGTTATAAATGTTTCTCTTTACAGTATTCTATTGTTATTTCAGTGAAATGTAAATGTCCTTCATTGTCAACAACACAGGGGTATTAGCCTTCTAGGATGGCCCATTGACACATCTACAGGAGTGCTGGCCACAGGTAGAGGTGACTGGCAGTTGCATAAAAATGAATGTTCTGTGGTAAATGTATACACGTTTTGGGGATAGTTTCTTTGGTAGCACTTGTAACAGTTCACTGATGTTTTATTCCTTTGTTTCATAGCACAATGTAATTTGCCTGTTGTTTTATTGGGGGGTCTGTACAGAGATTTGCTTTGCTACTCTTACTCCCCTTGTTGTGGATCCATACTTGCTTTGTGTGTGAATGTGGTATGTTACAACACATAAATCCTTCTTTTTTATATTTGAATGTCTTGACATGTTCCTGTTTTGCCATTGGGTAATATTGGAAAACTACTAATTATGTGTTTATGTAAGCAGGACTTTTATTTATGTGATATTCATGTGCATTATCCTTCATTTGTATTTTATGTCACCTAGGACTATGGCACCCAGGTATCCCAATCCCCATAACCCCGCCCTTCAATGACCCTGCAAATGATGTAATTGTACAAGCATTTAGGCAACAAGGTGGCAATCTGCTTGAGAGAGGCCATTGGGAAAAATGCAAATTTGGCAACAGATAGTGGACAATGTCAATGCTGTTGGCAGCCCCAGCAGGACATATGATCAGGTGCATCTTAGGGCCACTGACATGATTTCATCAGCCTGGAAGAGAGCAGAGCCACCACTGACACCAAACAAAGAGTTCCTGTCCATTGTCAAGGATCCAAAGAGCTCAGTGCAAAGTGTACAAAAGCATGTGATAGATGTTGGTGCTGCTGTTTCAGGGATGACAAGTATGTCCCAGGAGGAGTTTCCAGGTAGGCTTACCTATGTCAATTGTTAAATATTTCTTGTATAATACAATACAGACAGCAATACTTAAGTTTGTTTCACAAATTTATTTTTTGGGGGGGGGCTAGTTATAGACTGATACATTTAATAACACATTCTGGTTCATTACACATGGCTTGTGGAGGATGTGTCATTCAAGTTTCTGTTAAATGTATTGTTAATGGATATATAAAGGGCCAAAGTTTTTTCACCAAAGTTACTTTTAATTGTGATTATGCTGTCCTTACCTTTTGCTTAACTTCTTCCAGGACCATCCTCCCTAGGAACTGTTGAGGTATCTGTACATGGTAAGCTAATCATTTTTCTTTCAGTACTGATGAGCAGTACACAGAAATATTTATTTTATCTGTATGTGTGATGCGGGTATCAGGGCTGTGTGTGTATCACTGTACTGTCTGCAATAGGGCCACTGTTAGTTTGTTAGCATATATTGAAATGTGGTAGTCTAGCTATCAATTTCTTTCCTATGTTTGTTGCTTATTATCACAGGTGATCTCGACATGGAAGTGTAGGACTCTTACCACCTAATGTTGAGAGTATCAGCAGACTCTGATGATGATGGTGGGCAAACAAAGGCACAGTTGGGGAGTGAAAAGGTTGAATCTGACACTGAGGTTGACATTCAGCCATCCCCATAATTCCATCAGACACAGCAAGTAGGCCTAAACCAACTCATTCCAGTGAGCCCTCATATATTGGGCAGGTGGAAGATGAGACACCTGATCAGGGTAGTGTGGTTACTGCAGCTTCAGTACATGCTAACTGTGGCCATAGCCAAAGTGTGAATAAGGTGCCATCCAAGAGGGTTGTTAGGAGTGCTCAGAGGAGGCCTGCTATCCATCTTCCACCTGATCCAGGCATCTTTATGTGCCACCTTACATATGTTTAGGACCATCTTAGAATCACAGGCATATTCCAATAGGGCCTCTGAAAAAATGCTTAGGGTTATAGATGTGGCACAAGCTGACATGTGACTGCCTCCACCATGTTTCCAATTCAATGGATTGGCTGAATGACACGTTGGAATGGGCAGTGTCTGTAATGGAATGATGGAACACCTGCTGGGAGGGGAATGGAATCCACACGGGAGTAGGTCAGCCACATCATCTGATGTTAGCCGACTTGGCTGTGCCTGATCACACTCCTATACTGGCACTGCTTCCACTGCTCCATTAGTGGTTGAGGTGTCCACACCCATATGTGGTAGGCCATGGAGTCATAGTCCTGGCCATACTTGCGAGGACAGCTCTTACAGCAGACATCAGTCACATTCAGGTAGCAGTACTGCATCTGACCATGGGTATGGACATGCCAGTATGACTCCTGGCAGAGCCAGTTCTCATAGTCAGGAATGATGACGATAAACTGCCAACTCTACCATGCATGGCTCACACTTGTCTGACATACCAAGATGTAGAGCTAGCACAGAGCTTGGCTGTGTTCTTGCAAACACACACAGACCAATATCACCTGGTGTTCCCATACAGACGCACACACACAACAGGTTCAGTCATGAGGATTAAAACTCATTCTGTCTCAGTGGCCATTTGATACTTTATCCAAATGTCTGCCTGTTTGTCTTTCTTACTCACATGCAGTCTCATACCTTTTGTGTCAGCCTAGGCTTCCTGCCCTCACAGACACACACACACACACACACACACACACACACACACACACACACACACACACACACACACACACACACACACACACACAAATGCCCTGTGCAAGTGATGATAATTGTGCCATATACTTGTTTTCCATCTTTTGGATTCAGGGATACATAAGCTTTGTGTCTGATCCTCAGGGTGTATAGCTGAAGTAGTGCTTAGTATATCAGTGTTTGTGATGCTGTTTTGATAACTGTACTGCTTTCTTACAGGTTTTTCTAATGTGTACATGCCTCCCACAGCAACACAGCTGGATCAGTCCATAAATAAATGTGGGACAAAGGCTGAACAATAGGGAGACTTTTTAAATATTTTGGTCTTACAAAGTTACCTAGAATCAAACAGTTTTTGCATCACTATTCTTAAGGTTTTTCTTAGGGATATGGAGTCTGAAACTCTAATGTGTGTCATTAATTTCTAACTCCCCTCTTTAATGATTTGCCAGTACAAAAGTATGAGGCCAAACTGAGGACATTCAGTCACCATTAGTACTTTTCAGAGGTCAAACACAGAGTAAATATATTGTATAGGAGCCAAAGTATTCCTAGGTAACCAGAAGCATAAAAACAAAAATAAACTAGGAATACAACATCAAAGCTTGTCTTTAATAAGACAAATGCAAAGCTTTCAAGCATAAGCTCTTTCTCAATGCATAAAACAGCTAGGTTAATGGTCACAATAAATATTCAAAACAACCAATAAGCATCAGCATTCAATTACATATTTAAAATAGAAAATCACAAACATAATTAGCCCATATCCAGCAATAAAATAAAATAAAAACAAGACAAAATAAAAAAGAAGTTATGTATTTACCATGACGTTCCATGTGAGTTGTTCATCTCCCCTTTATTCTTTACTGATGGGTTCGGAACCGATCCCTCAGCTCCGATATGGCCGATTGCAAAGCTCGAGGTCTTCAAATAGCTCAAGGCCAAGTCCCTATCCCATGATGCACCTGGAATTACCTCAGATCTTGTTTGCTGTGTATAACAATACTATATGTCATTCTTTCACTCCCAAGAGAAATGAATTGAAGGATTGAGTAGCCAAGATGGATCCAGCATCTCGGTCATCTATCAGCCCAGGAGGGGGTAGGAGGGAGCGACGTAAGAATGAAGGTGAGATGAACAACTCACATGGAACATTATGGTAAGTACATAACTTCCTTATGCAAAGTTGTTCAAACTTGCCATTCATTCTTTACTGATAGGTAGTGTCCCAAGCAGCATCAATCTCTGGTGGCTCACGGGAGTATATTTCTCAGGACCGTGGATCCAAAGGAGGCCCTGTCAACTTTGTAATGAGTGATAAAGGTATGAGGTTTTGACCAAGTGGCTGCTGCACAAATGTTATCAATGGGAAGTCTGGCAGAAAAGTCAGATGATGTAGAAACTGCTCTGGTTGATGTTGCAAAGGCATATTGGCAGCTGAATAGGCCAAGGTGTTACAATCAGATAACCATTTAGACAGAGTTGTTTTAGTCACTGGTCTCCCCTTCCTGGAGTCTGAAAATGAAACAAAAAGCTGGTCTGATTTTCTGAAATCTTTTGTTCTATCCAAATAAAATCTGAGCTGTCTGTGAACATCAAGTTTGTGCAGCATATACTATAAATTGTTAGAATGGTTGGCGAAGAAGACCGGCAAATCAATAACCTGGTTGAGATTGGCTTCAGTGTAAACTTTGGGCAAGAATGAGAGATTTGTTCTAAGTGAGACTCTGTCAGCATGGAATATCAAATAGGGAGGCTTGATGGATAAAGCCTGAAGCTCTGACACTCTGCAGGCAGAAGTAATAGCTACCAGAAAGATGGTCTTCCAAGACAAAAATTTGAGATCACAAGAAGAAGCTGGTTCAAATGGTGGAAGAATTATGTGGGAAAGCATAAAATTTAGATTCCATGGCAAATAGGGATATTTCACAGGTGGTCTAATATGAAAAAAGACCCTTTGAGAAATGTTTTGAATAACTTATGACACATGATATTCAATCCTTCAAATCCAAGATGAAAATTAGAAATAGCTGCCAACTGAACCTGAACTGCTGCTGCTGCAAGCTCCTTTGTTAAAGATCATAGTCAAGAATTCTAAGATGGAGGCCATAGGGGCTTGCTAAGGATCAATATTATTTTAGAGGCCCATAGAGAAAATGTTTTCCATTTGCTAGATATAGCTTCCTAGTAGAAGATTTATGAGAAGACAAAAGAATCTGTCTTGTCTCATTGGAGAGGTTATGGAACCTGGCTATGATGAGAACTGGAGCAGCCAAGCTGTCTACTTCAGGGACTGCAAAGAGGGATGAAGATCCCCCAACGGGCACGTCAGAAAGTCTGGAACTGGGTCCAGAATCCACAGATCCTCCAAAAGATAAAGTCGAAGGAAGGGGATCCAAATCTGACAAGGCCAATGAAGGGCTATTAGAATGATGGTCCTTCCCAGGGTTCTTGCTTTCTGTAGAACCTTGGGTATCAAAGGGATTGGTGGAAATGCATAGAGGAGACCCAGAGGTCAATCGTGTTAGAATGTGTTCCTTGGGGCTTCTCCAGGAGGGGGAATCAGGGCAAAGTAGCTTCTGCATTTCATGCTTCATGTGACTGGCAAAAAGGTTGCAGCAAGGCTGGCTCCACCTGTGGAATATCCTGTCCAAGATTTCCTTCTTGACAGACCACTCATGGGGCAACAAGATTGCCCTGCTCAGCTTGTCTGCTATCATGTTGGATTTCCCCGGGATGTGTGTTGCCAACAGAAAGCGCTGGGCGGAAACAGCCGACTGCCAAACTCTGAGAGCCTCGCGACAAAGAGTGTAAGACCTGGTTTCTCCTTGTTTGTTCAAATACCAGAACACTGACATGTTGTCTGTCTGAATGGCAATTGTACCCAGAGAAAGAGAGTCCTGAAAGTACTGCAACACTAAAAGTACTGCTCTCATCTCCAGGACATTGATATGCAGATGTGTCTCTTGATCGGTCCATGTGCCTTGGGCAATCTTTCCCTGAAAATGCCCCCCCCCACACACCTTATCAGGGAAGCATCCATGGTCACTATGGCCGCTGGCAGGGGTAGTACAAATGGTCTTCCTATCATGACATGAAGTGAGATCAACCACCACTGAAGGTCCTTTTTGCAAGAATTTGTGATCATTATAGTGTGAGTCATGGGGAGCTCTTGGTAAGACCATTGAGTGAACAACAGCCACTGCAGCATCCGCATGTGCATGTGAGCTAGTGGTATGGCTAGAATTGCTGCTGCCATCATGTCTAATAATTTCAGAACTTCTGATGCTGGTGCTCTTTCTTTTGATATTAGAATGCTGACATGTTGACCAAGACAAGCGACACTTTCTATTGGAAGCCTTGGTGTGATGGTGGTGGTGTCCAACTCTGCCCCCAATAAAAACAATGTGCTCCAATTGCAACAAGGCAGATTCTTCTGAGTTGATTGTAATGCCCAGATGATTGCAGAGTGACAGAGTGGACTCCGTGGCCTGAATGAGTTGATGCCTGGTGGTGGCGGTAAGGAGCCAATCATCTAGGTATAGAAACACCTGGAATCCTAGATGCCTCAGGTGAGCCATGACCACTGCCATGCATTTGGTGAACACTCTGGGGGCTGTAGTGAGACCAAAGGGCAGCTCAAAACTGGTAATGATTGGCTGCCAGCTGGAAGTGCAGGTGATCCCTGGATGGTCTGGCCATTTTTATGTGGTAGTACACATCCTTGAGATCTATCGAGCACATCCAATTGTCTCTCCCTAAGAAGGGAAGTATAGAATGAAGCATGACCATCTGAAACTTCTCTTTCTTTACATATTGGTTCAGTCTGCTGAGGTCCAATATGGGTCTCCAGTCCCCCGTCTTCTTTGGAACCAAAAAGAATCTTGAGTAAGTTCCAGATCCTGTCTGGTCTGCTGGGACTGGCTGGATGACTCTTTTTATTAGCAACGTTTGGACCTCTATTGTTGCCTGTTCTCTGTACCTGGGTGGAACATCCGGGATTTTTCTTATGATGGGGGTGTGGCAAATGGAATGAAGTACCCTCTGGAAATAATACTTTGTACCCAACTGTCTTTTGTTATTTTGAGGCAGACATCTGGGTACAAAGATAAGTGACCCCTGACTGCCTCCAGAACAGGACAGTCAGACCTCCTCTCAGCAGCACTGGTAGGGCTTCCCAGAGAAGTGATCCCTGTCACCCTGGTGTTACAGACCCCCTCTGCCATGATGGCGGCATCTTCCATTATTGCCCATTCCTCTGCCCCTGGAGGGGGGGTTCACCACATGTGTCCTGAAAGGCTCCTTGAGCTTTTTTGGAACCACATTTTTCCTCCCCTTTGACCTTTAGTGTAGGGTCAGGTAGGGGGTGAAAAAACGGACAGACAGAGTCTTTCCATCCTGTTCACACCTGGTTAAGGTTTCCTTCACTTTAGGCCCGAAAAGGGATGAGCCATCAAAGGGAGTTTTCACAAAGGATGACTTTCATACATACATAAATGGTATAACAGGTTGAATAACATATAAATAGTTGTATTCATCTGGGCTGATAGCTCCATCCATCATAGCACTATATAAAAATTATTTAACTTTATATATAAGCCCATTCACATCCCTAATATTGACCACTTTATGATCCAGAACTATTGCATATTATGAAATGTGAATCTACTAATAGGCACATTGATATAGGACAGCCATATCTGAGATCTGATTTAGTAGCTGCAGTTAGCAGTTCAAATGAGAAAAAGCCTGTTAAGTACCTTATGAAATATAATTGGCATACGAAATGTATTAAACAGATTATTAATAAATATTGGCCTATTCTTGCTTCTAATAATGAAATTAAAGAGTTTATAGGGTTTAAACCATATTTTGCACATAAAAGAGAAAAAAAAGTCTGAAACAGTTATTATGTTATAAAGATATGCCTCACTATAAAAGGCTATCACTGAATAGTAAAGGGACACATCCTTGACATCAGTGCAGTTACTGTAATGTTATCAATAATGATTTATTATTTGAACACTCTATTTCTGGTGCTAGTTTTGAATTTAGAACTTTTGCTACCTGTCAAACAGAAAATGTGATTTATTTGGCTAATTGTGTTGCATGCCCGAGTTTCTACATAGACAAGACTAACTTGAAATTAAAGCAATGGATTTGTTCTCACTTCTCTGAGATTCGGAGAGAAGTTGAGAATAATGCCCTTTTTAAACATATTCAATTAAAAGGTGATGCACATTCCTTTAAGTTTCGAGTAGTCCAAGTTATAAATATAGGTATAATGGGTGGTGACATTAGACTTCAGACTGAGCTTGCAGAATGTAAATGGATAGATTATTTTCGAGCTTCTGTTTATCCAGGACTGAACTTTCAAAATAGTTTGAAACCTATTCTTAAATATAAACATGATTGTATTAAGTAGTAGTTGTATTGACCAGGCTGTATGTATCTGTATGTTTTATTTTGTCTTGTTTTTATTTTATTTTATTGCTGGGTATGGGCTAATTATGTTTGTGATTTTCTATTTTAAATATGTAATTGAATGTTGATGCTTATTGGTTGTTTTGAATATTTATTGTGATCATTAACCCAGCTGTTTTATGCATTGAGAAAGCGCTTATGCCTGAAAGCTTTGCGTTTGTCTTATTAAAAACAAGCTTTTACATTGTACTCCTAGTTTATTTTTGTTTTTATACTTTTCAGAGCTATGAATGTATGAATCTTTGATGCCTGAGGCCTATTACTTGATAGAGGACACGTATTCAAACAAGTCACTGCTGACACATGTTGAGGTCATTGCTGTGCAAATCAATTAGCTTTTACTTACTTACATTAACGAGTAACAGTATGCAAGGATATGCTATTCGTTTGGATTATTATTATTATTACACATTTGTTAACATTCCATCTTCAATACTTACCTTTTAAATCCTACAGTTGCAACAGTTTTAGATCAGGGCTGAGTCTGTCTGATGCTAGAAGTACACAGCCATTACATGGGTAGGTAAAGGTTGTCAGGATAACCTGAAATCAGTGTTACTGTATGTTTCTGCTTAGAATGAAGGTTTTAGCCCATTAGGTTGTGAGTGAATGTGCTATGCCTTGCCTCTTATCCAATGCAAGGGCATATTTAGCATGCCTACCTCTGCCTATACCCACAGCATCTGCTGTTTCCCCCGCTGATTCCTCATCTGGATGTGGCTGTGGTAACCTTGCCATTGGTGGTGGTATGTGTGCCCCTTCCCCTTGTTAATCCTACTGAAGCTGTTTTCTCAGGATGATGTTGTGAAGCATGGCACAGACAGTGAAGATTTTAGTACATGTACGTGGATTGTACTGCAGTGCTCCCGCAGATGTATCTAGGTACCAGAACTGCAATTTCAGAAGCCCAGACATATGCTCTATGATATTTCTGGTTTGAGTGTGTGCCTCATTATAGCGTTCTTCAGTTAGTGTGTATGTATTTCTAATGGGCATCATCAGCCACGGCTCCAGTGAATAACCTGTATCCCCCAGTAAATGACCCTGTGGGATATCACCCCTAGTAAACATCTCATACAGTTGGGAGTTTTGCTACATATGTGGGTCATCTTAACTGCCTAGGTTGTCAGCCCACACACATTCAATATGATTCCATTAGCATTACACATGACTTGGCGGTTGATGGAGTGAAAGCCCTTTCTATTTATGTACACCCTTCCCTGTTCTCTGAGTGATGCCTTGATCTCGATATGTGTACAGTTAATGACACCTAGTACATCAGGGTAGTGTGCTACAGAGTAGAACGCTTGCATATTTGTGGCCCTGTCCTCAGGTGTACAGGGAAAATATATATGCTCACTGGCATGTTGGAGCATAGCATTCAAGAATTGATGGAGGATCCTGGATGCTGATGCCTGTGATACCCCCAGGATGTCCCATGTTTGTCTCTGAAAGGTTCCTGTAGCTAAAGTTCTAAATGCTACACATACCTTTGTCTCCACTGGTACTGGTTCCCTCAGTCTGCCCATGGTCTGAGTTCAGGACAACAGAAGTTGCAGACTTCCTTTAGTGTGTCTCTATCCACCCTGTAGTGCTCTACAATTTCTACCTCATGCAAATTGTGATAAGTTAAACAGGGTCTAAAAACTCTTCTCCTTCTTGGCCTTGGTCTAGTAGCAGTACCAGCACCAGCAGCAGCAGCATAGACTTCAGCCTGTTGCACAGACACATGAATTAAAGCAACAGCAGCCCCTAACATTGTTCCTGTGTGGACTCCTTTCCATGACTGTATTCCAGTAGTTTTTGGAATTCACAGGAAAAAACAGCACTGAGTCTACACATTTGGTTTATAGCTTGTTGAATTGCTCCTCCATCTTGGATTGGTTGATTAGCATACAATTCAGCTGCTTATGTTGTAATTAGCATACCATGGTGTTTACCATATTTATGCAGCTATACACAGCATGTAGAGCTGCTTACTGCATCCACAACTGTGCACTAATGTGTGTGTGTTGTGCCACAAAATGCACATGGTCTTAGCAGACCATATAGGATTTATTGAATCTGCCCTAATATTTTTCTGTTTTATTGTTTTTATTGTTTCCCAAATGTTTTATAAGTATATTTAAACTGTGTTATTAATAGTGTCTCATTTTTCTCATATATCCATTTCAATACTTTATACAAATTTTAAGAAGTAGCAAATACCACTGGAATTAACAATTCTAGTCCTCCTTCATCTTTATTCATTTATAATTCTCCTTTCTTTAATGGATTTAATCTAGAACCCCTTAAAAATGCAAAAATCACTTCTAACTATTGTTTCTCATACAACTCAGAATCATAAACATGCTTGATAGATACACTGTTTTTTTTCCCCATTAATACTGAATTTATCAAACTGGCTTTTCTTCTTATAAGATCATCTGCATGTTCTACTTCTTTATAACCAAAATTTATTCTCAACACTGAGATTCCTTCACTGTAAATTGTGTTCCTCCTACCTCTATCCTATCTTCCAGACCTTCTGTAATGTCATACCTATTTCTTTTAAACATTCAACTTCATAAAATATAGCTTCTTTCACCTATAACAGTTTTATTATTATAATATCATCTGCATATAAAATCAAACCTGGAATGTCTGCACTTGTTTGCATCACATACTTTGCATTTGTTTACTATTCACTTCAATTACTACCATCTTCATAATGAAAGCAAATAAATTACAACTCCTATGACATCACATCCTTGTCTTATCCTATTACCATCTCTATTTCTTTACTTAACCAGCCATTTACCAGAATTTTTATTATTACTATACGCTGTCATACAAACTTTCTTAGTCTTGCTACTAAAATTATATGGCTTCATTAATTCCCATTATATCCCATACTCTATTTATCAAACTATCACCTACCATAGGTTTTACATCAGTTCTTCTATTCAAAATATCATCCACAATTTATTTTACTATCAATAGCAATTCTTGACCTCCCTTTCCTTTCTTACCATATAAACTTTCTTCCATTATATTTTCCACCTTATTTTCAAATCTTTATTTATATTATTTTTATGAAAATCTTATAATCTATATTATTTAACACTGTTGGTCTCCCATTAATATATTTTCTCATTTTTTTCATACAAATTTTTATGTTCCACTACACAATTCTTTAAAACCAAAACCTTTGTTTAACCATTCATTCAGAATATGTAACAAATATACTCTCTGTCATTCCATTACATTTTATACATTTCATATCCTATTCTATCTGGGCCTGCTAGTGAATTTATATTTGCCTGTCTAAGCACTTTATCTAACTTATACAAAGTAATCAACTTCCTTGTTATCTTGCTCTGAAAATTATTTTATGTCCTATATGTTATTACATTCTTTCTTTTTCCTTTAAACATTTCTTCCACATAATGAATTACAATTTCTATAATCTGTGTTTGTTTTCTTTGTACCTCTCCTTTTTTATTTTTAATTTCTGAACTTACACTACTATCCTGTTTCACTATTTTACTTAATTATGCTGACATTTCTTCCTTTTTTCTTGTTGTAAATCCTTGTTGTAAATGTCTTTGTTTATATTATAAATTGTTATTTTTTCATAATTTCTTTTGTATACTTGTTTTTCTTTATCATAATACTCTTATTCTTTTCTAAATTTTCAAAAGCATTTTCATATATCTCTACATATCTTTCTTTTTCCATCTTTTTTGTTTTACTCTGCCATTTTAAAAAACTTTTTTATATTTTGTTTTAAATATAATCTGCCATTCTGACCAGTTAACATAAAATACCTTCATTGTAGCATGATACCTCCATAACTGTATATTTTTTACTTTTCCTTTTTAATTCCATTCTTTTTTCATTTATTTTTTTTTTTAATTCCCTTTCTTATTTTCATTTATCTCCACCAATATTCAAACTAATACCAAAAAGGAGAGCAGTCCACAATTCATGTGTTACCTTGGTAGAGGAACTTGGTGACAAATAAAAACAGTAGATTCAGGGGAGTGAATGAAAACTAAGCACTGATCGGTTAATAGGTTAAATAGTGCTTTTGTTTTAGGTATTTAAACCTGATTTTAATTTTGAATGCTAGCTGATGAAGTTTTGTTTTATACAAAATTAAAGCACTTATCATTCCATGTAGTTTTTTTACTGTATACCTACACTGTGATTATAAAGCTTTTAGTCATGAATTAAAAACAGGGTTCTGTATCCGAATTGTGGACTGCTCTCCTTTTTGATATTAGTTTGAGTTTGTCGTCTATCTGCTGCAATTTTGGTTACTAATCTCCATACATATTGTCAAATGATCTGTAAATCCTGTTACAACTGTTTCTCCTTCTACTATACTTATGCCATCATATATTATAAAGTAATCAAGTTTGGATTTAAAGGTACATCTTCTATATGTCCAGAATTTTCTATTCCATACAACTGATTTACCACATTTCCTAACATCTACCATTTTCTTATATTGTTTCCTTTTTCTTTTAACCCTTAAATCACAGTTAAAACCTCCTGTTATTATAACATTCACATTCACTACCACTACACAATCTAACATATGTTGAAATAGATTCTCCCTTTCTTTAGAGATTACATAAGTATATAGCGCTATAATTCTACATTCTTTCTTTTGTCATCTTAAATCAACAACAATCTTTCGATTCTTACTAGCGTTACATCTAATATTTTCACTGCTCTCCTACATAATGCTGCTAATCCTGAACAACATTCATTTCCCAAGTCCTGTATTCTATTTCCGCCTAATATTTTTTCTGTTTGTAATCCTTCTTCATTTGTTAACAATCTTATGTCTTCCAAAATGGTCATATCTACATTAGATTTATTACACTATTCTAAAATCTCTATCCTTCTTACCATATTTTAATACTGTTTACATTTACTGATACATTTGCTGAAATAATTCTTAAATTAGTACTTTTTCTTTTCCTTAATTTAAAGGAAATAATTTTCTTATACTAATATTTCATTCTCCCCTTTGATTCTCTTTACCTGTCACCCATTTCCTTTCTTTTCTTTTAAATGTATTCATTTAAACTTCTTTTCCCTGTATTTTACACTTTTTCCAATAATATTCTTTTTACCTTTCACTAATTTCCAACTTATATCTTTTTCATCATTAATTTCTGAGTCCTTTTCTATCTCCTCCCCATCCTCTTCTCCTTTATTATTATTATAATATTTTTTCTAAATTATCCTCTATTTCTATTTTCCAACTCTTTCCCAGTTTTTCTATATTCTCCCCCTTTTCACTATTTTTCACTGAACTCTGTTTTACAGTCTATTCATAAATATCCATTTTGTTTACATTTATAACATTCTAGCTCATATCTCTTTGTATTATGTGCTATTTTCCCACATTTTGTTTTATCACAGTTATACACAAAATGTCCTTCTTTCCCACAAAAATATCATGTTCTTTGTTTTCCCTAATATTTTACATCACTCTTATTGCCTTCAATGTTTATAATACTTGGAATATGCATGTTTTCCATTTCCGTTTTCAAAACATCATTGTAGTCCCATCTCCCAGTCCATAACCCTGTTATTATAAACTTTTGAAATATCCATTACTTCTTTACAATTTTTTAAATGGCCTTTCAAAGTCCGTCTTTCCACTTCTGTCTGAAACTGTAAATACTTTTTCTTCGTTTCTTGAAAAAAAAGCATTTACTACATAATTATTCCATGGATTATTGTTCTGTGTCTTTTCTTACTCTTATAGAAAAGTTACCATGAGCAGTCTCAAAACTAATGCCACAAAATGTTTCTTTCTTTATCAAAATGAAAGCACTTACCTCTTGTGCTTTCACACCTAAAGGGAGTATTACAGTGTCCCATACCTCATACTTATTTATTTCTTTATTCTTTTTAAGGCATGCTGCGAAGCCCAGACTGAAAAACACTTCCATTTGCTACAGTAGACTCTTCTGGTTGATGACTTGTGAGCCGCAACCAGAATCTCCTTAACTGAGGAAGATAAACCAGGAATTCTGACGATCATGGGAACTGGAGTAGCCAAGCAGTGAGCTTCAGACTGACCAGATCTGGATGAGGTATCCCCGAGGGATGAGAAATAAGATCCGGAACTGGATCCAGAGTCCATGGTGAAACTACTTTGTGAGTCCATAGGGGAGGGAACTTTCTTTTCATGCTGTAATCTCTTTTTTTCTTTCTGCTCTCCATAATTTCTCCCAGCTGTCTCTGAGTATGTTTTTCTTTTTTGAACAATGTCCCTTTTTAGTATTGTCTCCAAATCTTCCTCCTGTATTTTCTCCATTATCTATCCCCAGGAAATGTCTCCTGCATTTTCAGGTTCACTTCATTGAACATCTCCTGCAATGCATTATCCCGCAACCCTCAGATCTAGGGTTCATGAACTGTACTTAGACTTCTATTTACTCATCTGCATACATGATGCATAATATTCCTATTATTATCCACATCTCTGTATCCTTCCAGAAGGCACCATTAGCAGTTCAGTTAAAGACTGTGTATGGCTATTATATTTGTTCATTCTGTGTGACACACCTATGCTGTTATAGTTCTGTACATCAGTCATTTACAAGTATAACATACTAGTCGCTTACCAGCTATTGCCACATCCTGCTGTGGGTCCTGTTCCAAGGTATTGTTGCCAGGTATAGTATGAGGTTTCTTCATTCATTGCATGAACTCTCTGGAAACTTCCACTATAACTGTAGATTTGTATGGGTCTCTGATATGTGCCTATTTCATTTAATAGCATGTGGCATATCTACATATAGTTCTGTAATAGTGAAGTAGAAATATGGAGGCGTGTTTAAAGAAACCTTCCATTTGTGCACTGGCAATGATTCCCTGTCTCAAGTATTTGCACTGTTCTACATGGATGTGCAACCACGGAGTTAGTATAAGTAAGTAAAGTGAAGAGGGGGCACAGGAAGGCTTAACCCCCCCATGCAAAGATGTTCCCTTTGGGTGATTTTGAATACATGATATTTCAGTTATTTCAAATTTGATTTAAGTAGTGTTTCAGTTCAATGTTTTTTCAATCATCTTGACTGAACGAATTGTGTTTCAGTGAAAATGTCATTCAGTCAATTGCCCTAAACCCATTGTTTATATTTATGTATGTATGTATGTATGTACGTATGTATGTATTTATTTATTTATTTATTTATGTGTGTTTTGATGATTTGGGTGTCCAAATGGGCTGCAGCCCATTTACAATGGAGGTCCTGAAAAAAGCTTCATAATGGTTGCATTCAATGAAGGAAAAATATATAAATAAACAATAATAACACATTATTAGTAAATTCTGTCAAACACAATAATACACTGTTACTTTACATACAGAATTGTGATCAGGCAGTGAATCGTGACCAGTTTGCTAATATGTATGAGAAGCGTGTTTAAGAAATACACCTCAAGGGCAAAGCTCAAGAGATCCATTTCTTGAATCTATTTTGAGAGGTTCTGGATCTCCTATTTCTCCACAGGTCCAATATATCCACTAATGCTAGAACTGGGGACCTAAATCTTCAGCAACAGATGAATATAACACGGAGGATCAGGTTTATGACCCAGCTCCCCCCAAAACTCTGGAATAAACTTTCCCTGCATGTTAAACAGTATGATTCACAATCTTCATTTAAATGTAATCTAAACAACTGCATGGGAATCCACAGATTTACTCTATAACTAATATGGCCCTCCTGAAGAAAGGAGATGTTGTCTGAAGGAGGGTAACTGCAAGGTAATAATGGTCATGGGGCTCAGTAGCTTTGAACTATCTATGAATCTATGAATAACCTCAACACATCAACAAATAGTTATGACTGGAAGTCTATCATAATTCTTTGTACTATGTGGGAAGTTTTAGCTGTCCCAATAAATTACCTGTTAAAGATGTAAGAAGTGTGACAACATTAACTAACAGTTTTAGAAGCTGAAACATACCTACCTCTGCCACACTAATAGCAAACAGAAGTAAAGAGTACTTCGTTAATCTACTAGCAGCATTAAAAGCTGCTAGGCAGTTTATACTTCCAGTGTGTGTGTGTGTGTGTGTGTGTGTGTGTGTGTGTGTGTGTGTGTGTGTGTGTGTGTGTGTGTGTGTGTGTGTGTGCTTCCAAAACTTTCAATTAGTTCCTAATGCAGTTCTGTGGTAATAAAAAGCTATAATATATAAATCTTGTTATAGCTACTTTGTTATAATGAAGTTCATAAGTCAGAACATGATTATAACCAAGGATATCTAATATATATATATATATATATATATATATATATATATATATATATATATATATATATATCTATATGAACATTTATTTATTTATATTATTAACACTTTAGTCCCACTAGGCCTACAGCCTCTTTTTAGGGGAGACCTGAGGTGGTTTTCATACTAACATAAATTATACTTTGATATCACTTACATATCCAAATACTGTAGAACTTCACTGACCAAACCAACCTCAATGCCATAGATGGAAATCACTAGCAAGAGTGAAACAAGCATTGGTTCACCCTCCATCTGTTTGAGCATTGATGATTTCCCCATTCGGACACTTTGTCCCAGCAGTCATTCTTCCCTCACCTTTTCCATTCTTCTCCTGACACAGCTATGTCCACCAGACAGAGCCCATGTCTGTGATAACTCAATCTATTAGCTCCTGTGGTTATCCCTGTTCCTACTGTATCCAAACAGTAGTGTACCATCTATCCTCATTACCTTAAGGAGGACAGCTTTTCCTCTTCAAACATTTTTTCCATTGAGGTAAAAACAGAAAAAAATAAGAAATTGTTTAGAGATCTTAAACAGTACCAGTCAGGTACAGCATATCCACTTAGAGGTAAATATAAAGGTCTGAAGTTAACAGCATCTAATTATGGTTACCATGCAAATTATGGTGATTTAGATTTTAAACATTACTCTGGCAATGCTCAAAATAACAACAGCATTAACAATAGTAATAATTGGGATGATATTGTGAGTATGGGTGGTTCAATCCCTCACTAAATAGGCCTTTAGAGAACCTATCATTACACAGATTGAATAGGCTAGTGAGGCACCTGACAACTCCACGAGGGGACCAGCAAGTGCATTTCAACATGGAACCCAATCAACTGGACAGAATATATGACAATAAATCCCTTCTCAGAAGAGATGGAAGATGTAAAGGAAGGGGCAAGGACAAAAACAGAATTTCCAACCATTGATCAAACAAAACTTCCCTACTTGTAGGGAATATGATGGGATTCTTATTAAAATGGTTTTAAGATTTTTAATTATAGTCAATTGGATATTACTCAAGAACATTTCTCCTTATTTGAGAAAGGTTTCACATTTATTCCCAACAAGAACTTTGATTTGCTAGATGCATTACTTTAGTTCAAGTTCTTTGTCTGGAAATTTAATTTGGCCTTGCAATTTGATTCTAAGGGTACAGATGGTTATAAAAGGGTAGGTTTGTTTAATAAAAAAAGAAGTTATGTAATCACCATAACATTCCATCTGAGTAGTTGTACTTTATTTGTCTTCAACCTTTGGGCTTCGGATCTGGCATGGATCTGACACGGCCACATAGCTAGCATCATTGATCTGAGCTCTCAACTCCTCCCCTACCCATAATTCCCCCTGTCTCCTTCCTCCCTTCAGATGGAGTTTGCTGCTGACAATAAACACACACCTGACCCAACAAGGCCTTATCACTCCTGACTGTCCTAAATTCCAGAGCCAAGGAACATAAGGAACCTTATGTGACAATCACTTCCTTAAACATGGTCAGAATAATGGTGACAAGGCAGGGGGAAGGAGGGGGGGACGGTTGAAGACAAATGAAGTACAATTATTCAGATGGAACGTTATGGAGAGTATCTAATTTCTTTATCTGAAGTAGTTTACTTCATTTGGTCTTCAACCTTTGGGACAAAGTCCCCAGCTACTTACCCCTGGAAGGCCCTCATGGAAGGATATACTGGAGCACAGCAAAGCCAAAACAAAGCTCTACCTCTGGAAATGATGTCCAACTTACAGTGGAAAATGAAGGTATGAGATGAAGACCACGTAGTGACAGAACAAATGTCATCCAGAGAGACCCTGGACCAGAATGTCACCAAGGTAGCCATAGACCTAGTAGAATGTGCTTTTACCTGACATGGTGGAGAGAGGCCCTTAGCTAAATAGGCCCTGGTAATACATTAGGATATATATCTGCCAACTGTAACTTTGGAAATTAGTTTGCCCAAAAAGGGTTTAGCATACAAAACACACAATTGGTCAGATTTTCTAAAGGATTTAGTCCTGTGACAGTAGAAATGTAGTTGTCTATGTACATCTAACAAATGCAATTGATATTCTTCCCTGTTTTGAAAATTTGGAAAAAATACTGGCAGATTGATAGTTTGGTTTATGTTTGCTTCAGAGGCCACCTTTGGCAAAAAAGAAGGATTGGTGCATAAGGAGACTCTATCCTTGTGGAAGATCATGTAAGACACTTTGATAGAGAGCTTGGAGTTCCGACATCCTCCTAGCAGAAGTGATGGCTACTAAGAAAACAGTCTTCCAGGATAGATATTGTAACTCAACTGTAGTTGCAGGTTCAAAAGGGGGTGAAACTAGAGCCTGGAGAACCAAGGTCAGGTCCCACGAAGCGTACGAGGACATAGTAGAAAGGTACCCTTTAGGAAAGCCTTGCAGAGCTTAGAAGATGTTAAGGAAATCATATTGTCCCCTACGTGAAAAGTAGAGATAGTGGCCAGTTCTACTTTAATAGTGGACAAACTGGTGCCCTGTTAAAAAAAGACCCACTAAGAAATCTAAAACTGTCGAGACCGGGGCCATAAAAGGGTCTAAGACACGCTGCAAAGCCCAGACTGAAAAACACTTCCATTTGCTACAGCAGACTCTTCTGGTTGATGATTTGTGAGCCACAACCAGAATCTCCTTAACTGAGGAAGATAAACCAGGAATGCTGACTATCATGGGAACTGGAGTAGCCAAGCAGTGAGCTTCAAACTGACCAGATCTGGATGAGGTATCCCTGAGGGATGAGAAATAAGATCTGGAACTGGATCCAGAGTCCATGGTGGAACTACTTTGTGAGTCCCTAGGGGAGGGCCAGAATGGGACAATGAGGATAACTGTGCTCCGCAGCCTGTGAGCTTTCTGCAGAAACTTGGAGATCAAGGGCAGAGGAGGCTAGGCATAGAGTTGACTGGGTGGCCAAGCATGAACAAGAGCCTCTCTGGGGGCTTCCCTCTGTGACCAAAATACACACACCACGTTGCCAAGAGCTCAGACCATGTTGCTGGCTGTATCAGCGGCAAACAAGATCTGAGGGGAGGAAGGAGACAGGGAGCATTATGGGTAGGGGAGGAGCTGAGAGCTTGGGTCAATGATGCTAGCTATGCGGCTGTGTCGGATCCATGCTGGATCCGAAGCTCAACGGTTGAAGACTAAATGAAGTAAACTACTTCAGACTGAGTATTTTAATTTCCCCATCTGATCCTCTGTTAAACACCCGTGCAACAGTGTGTAAATGAATTATACAGTTGTTAATTTAACTAACAATGAATGTGATATTCTTGACAGCAAAAGAAATGATAGGACATTGATGGTCATGAAACCCAGCAGGGGTGATGGGGTTGTATTGTATGATTTTTTTGAATTACATTAGTGATATGTTCTCCTTGTATATAATACTGATACCTATATTACTGTATCCAAAAATGAAGTTAACATAGCTTATTGTAGATCAGACCTCTTTTTGGAGGATGGTTTAAAGCAGGACCTTATTATACCATCTTTATTCGACTTTTTATGTAACGCTTCCCTCATTATTCCAGCCCTATCTGGAATCCCTAAGGTACATAAGAATATCATGAATCCACTATTCAGACCGATCATTTCAGCTAAGGGTTCCAAAACCTACTGTTTTGAGGTTGTCATTGACAGATTATTAAAACTACTTTTCAGTCAGAAAACACATATAATAAAGGATTCACTGAATTTCCGAGAAGACTGAAACCTGACTTGTGGTATGATAATTTGAAGTTTCTCACCACTGTTGTGGTGGATCTGTTTCCTAGTATCCCACAAAATATTGAGTTGGAATTTTTCCATGAAGTTCTGTTAGATTGTAAATTTTTGTCTGCAAATGACAATAAGTTTTTGGCTGACTTCATGGACATTGTTTTGAGCAACAACTTCATTTAATTTGAAGGAATTATTCAAACAGGTCAAGAGCATTGCAATTGGTGCAGTGTGTGCATCAGCCTTTGCCAACTTAGTAATGTTATACTGAGAGAGACATGTCTTGTTTATATCTGAACATTTTAAATATTGCAGGGCATATTTACTTTCTTTGGATGAGATATTTATATCGAGGACTGTTATTGTCCCCTGCCTACTTTATACTGTATTGTATTGCTATAAACTAATCAGCACTGTTGTACTGCAATTGTCTGCCTTACTGGGCCTGTTAAATCACTTTTGCTACTGACTCACTGTTTGCAAAGCTTTTTTAGCTAGTTTCACTCTCTGAAAGGTATTAATTGGAAATGTTCTCCATTTGTTAAGCATCGGTTTGTTGTTCTGATTTTCCTACCAAGGAGGGTATCATATAACTGATTTGTTTGTAGTTAAAAGCATTTTCTACAGTTCCCTTGCTCCTTTTTCTGTTTAAAACTTTCATTTAGTGTATCACTGCTGTTTTTTGGTGTGATAAACATTTCCGTAGCGTTTTCTGCCTAGAATAGTGTAGCTATTAGCTGTGGCATACTTTCCCATTATCCCTCCTTATTGTTGTGTTGTTCTTAAACTTGGTGGCTTTGCAGTTGCTCGTCCCTACTGTAAATTTGATCTGGGACACTCCTCCCAGTCCAGTCTCATACTCCTCCCAGTCCAGTCTCATTAGCTCATTCCACATAATACAGGAAGAACATTTGGGAAGGCCAACCCCCTTAGCTTCTTAACCTTGAATTATCTTCTGTTCCTCCTTTCCCCTTTCCACTTTATTAAAAAAAACACTTTATTCAGCTGCTTTTACAGTATTTGTGTTTCCTCCTCCTAATCTGTAACATCATCTTGCTTTTTCTGTTGCTTGTTCTCTAAAGTGTTCAATTGCACCTTTTATGCTGCATTCATAGCTCTAAATCTCTTATATCCAAAATGAGGAACACTGCCTCTCATAATGTGGAACAAATGAGCAAAATGTGAAACACTTACCAACAGCTTCCTAACAACTTCATATAGGAAGCTTGAAAGATGGGTAAAATGTGTTATTTTAGATGTATAGGTTCACAGGTGTCTACTTGGCTACTAGCTCTGGAGCCTTTACAAGCCTAGCCCATAGCATTACCCTGGCATCATGTCACCCGACCTTAGTTCCCAGTGCCTCTGTCGAGTAAAGCCACTGGACTGATCCCTAGGGTGAATTTTCTATTTCCCAGCCACTCATCAAGATTTCTCTTGAAGAGGGCCAGTGATGTGCTCTGCTTGACATGTATGGAAAGTCTATTCCATAGCATGGGCAGTCTCTGGGTTATGAACCTGTCCCTCCAACATGTTCTGTTGATTGTAGTAATGAGGTTGAGGTCTCTGGAGCATGTGGTGCGGAGGGATTGGGATTTCTTTAAATGTCGCATTTCTAACAGAGCTGGGTCAGACATGGCTCTGTAATCCAAGCAGAGGTCGCCTCTAAGTAGGCGATATGAGACAGAGAATAGTTGGAGTTTTTTGAGTCTGTCCATATAGGACAAATGTTTAAGGCCTAGGATCCTCTTTGTGAGATACTTTTGTGGCCTCTCCAGTTGTTGCAGGTGTTTAGTGAGGTGCATGCCAAATGGGGCATTGTACTCAATGATTGGCCTTATGAGGGAAGAGTAGAGGGAGACAATGACCTCTTTCTTCCTGGATGCAAAACCCTTAGTAATGAGATGTACCACACAGAAGGACTTTCTGACCACAGTGGCAATGTGGTGGTCAAAAGAGAGGTTGATGTCAACCTGTGTTCCCAGATATCTTATAATGCCTTCTGTGTTCAGTGGACTACTATTGATGTGGTAATTCATGGGAACCGGGTTTTTTCAAAGGGGATGACGACATATTTTTTGGCATTGAGCTTAAGGCCATGGTCCTGACACCAGTTGTTGGTCTCAGTGAGGCCTTTCTTCAGAATGTCAACATCCCTTGGGGAGTTAATAATAGCTCCCAACTTGCAATTGTCTGTGAACTTTGTCAGCCAGAGTCCCTTCATGTTGGCCTGGACTTCAGAGAAGTAGATACCAAACAGGAGAGGACCCAGGGCTGAACCCTGTGAGACTCCACTCGTGACTGGTCGGCAGTCTGACTTGGAGTCAGCTACTTTCACACTGTGGGTTCTATCTGTGAGCCAGTTTGTAACCTACCTAGTGATAGTTATAAAAGGTTCTATTGATCTATTAATATGATTCTGTACTATTTACCACAGATATCAGATTAAACATTTCTTAACACTGAATGTGTGACAGACCCTTTCAATGTGAAACTATGAGAAACATGGATATTTTAAAACCCAAAATGAGGAATGTTCCTCATAATGAGGTACATTTAACAGGTATGGCTGCATTTATTACTGCTTGTTTTTTAGCCTGTTGAAATTGTGTTATTCTAAGCCTCTTAGTTTTAGTTTAACCACTTTGACTTTAGGCCTACCCCTTAGCTATCCCTAGCGGGTTCAGGCACCTAGGCAGAGACATTTCCCTGTGGTACAGTTGACTGGGGACACATGGCTGAAGTGGCATTCAGCTGCAGAAAAATATGGCTGTTTGCAGATTCTCAGCTGAATGTCACTTCAGCCATGTGTCCCCAGTCAAATGTACCACAGGGAAATGTCTCACTGCCTAGGTGCCTGAACCCATCCCTAGCCTCTATCCCTCAGATTCCGACAAATATGGATGGACAATTTTCTATGGTTTCTCCTGCCAGCCTGGTCAATATGGACACCCTGAGACAGTGTAGCAACTGCCTCATGTACACAGGCAACCATCTACTACTAGCACCTAGGAACACAATTTGTGAGAGATGTAATTATATTAAGAATCTAGAGTCTATGCTCTCTCCCTCACAAGACAGTATATCTGGCACTTAGAAGGTTGTCAACACAATCAGTACACCTCAATCACCACCCACAACTACACAACACACATGCACATATGCAGAGGTTCTCAACAAAAACAAACCGAAACAATGGAGACCTCAGAGGCAAAAAGACTTACGAACTCCACAACCCTCCATACCACATACCACGCACCGTCCACACAATGGTGTCTCACAACCACTAAGACCTAACCATAAACCCAACATATTAGTTACAGGAGACTCCATTGTGAGACACACACACATGTACCTCTCACCAGGCTGGATAAGAAGAAAGTCACAGTTAGTTGTCTGTTAGGAGCCAGAATCCACCATATCACACACGCACTTAAGTCTCTCAACAACAGGTACTGTTATGACTATGTCATAGTCCATGTTGGGGTGAATGACTTGAGACATACCTCCCTGGACTATATAAAGGGAGAAATGACTGAGCTCACTGAATATGTGTCCCAGGCAGGTATGTTCCTAGCCTTAAATGGCATTCTACCATCACCCAGAATGATTACTCGATACAAGCAGAAAATGATTGACTTTAACAATTGGCTTAGTTTCTGGTGTCATTCCAGGGGGATCTAGTATCTGACAGCCTGGGAAAATATGATCGACAGACCATTATGCTTTGCTAGAGATGGCCTGCATCTGTCTCACTTGGGCTTCAGGCTTCTGGCAAAGGCCCTTGCCTCCCCCATAGTGCCTTTTTTGGAAAAGGCATGAGGTCAATACAACCAACATAAAAATTTCAACACATTAAAGGTTATGCTGCTAAATGCCAGGAGTCTAAACATGAAACTGTATTCATTGCAAGCATTCTTAAGCCTGGAGGATGCTGACTTTTGTGCAGTCACAAAAACCTGGTTCAAAGCTGCGGACAGCACCCCAGCCTTACCTGGTTACTCATCCTACCATACATTCAGACACCAAACTATGGGCAGCAAAGCCAAAGGAGGTGGAGTTTCAATATATATTAAAGACACACACACACTTCCAGGCTGGCACAGGAGACACTCCAGGTGCAGTTAACCATTGACAAGACCCCTATTCACATAATAGGTAGCTACAGGGCCCCAAATTTGACTCAAGATGCCCACTCCACCTGTCTGGACCTCTTTGAATCTATCAAGAGTCAACCCTTTACCCTAATCCTGGGCAACTACCCAAACATAGACTGGAAAAACTATTTATGCCAGAACACAAATGCCCAGAGATTCCTCAATTTAATCAATGCAAATGTCTTGGAACAGCTAGTCAATACCCCCACAAGAGGTGATAATATCTTGGACTTTTTATTGACCAACATGAGTAACCACTGCAACACCCCTACAGTATCATCCTCCCTGTTAAGATCTGACCATAAAGTGGTCACTTTCGAAATCAGTATCTCCCCTGACCCCTCTCTAGCTACGGTCAAGCAAAAAAACTTCTGCAAAGCTGATTACAACCTCCTTAGGGATGGTATAAACAGTTCCACAGCCCCCTCCCCCTCTGTAGGAATTGGCACCAATGTCCAAATCTACACCAAAGTACTATACAAGCACTTATATAGATGCATGGAATCAGGAATACCTGACAGGACAAATCATCCTCCGCAAGGAAGAGTAAACCAGTCTGGTGGACATCTACAATAAATGAACTATATAATAAAAGGATAAAATTTCCATCCATGACCAAGAAGGAGCAGGTGACCTATTGGAAGCAATCTCTCCTTAGCCCAAACAAGCAAATAAGAGCACTAGTGAAGTTCTCTAAAGCCAACTTTGAGTCCAAATTGGCCACATCTACTAGAGACAATCATAAGGCCTTCTTCACATATGTCCACAATCTCAAGAGAAGCTCCCAGATCTGTTCAGAACTAGTGGACAAGGACACCACATACACAAATGCTGCAGATAATGCCAACCTACTAGCTGACAGATTCAGCAAAAAACTTCACCCCTCTGTCCCCCCCATCAGTAAATCAGGACATCCCCAGTATCTGCCCCTCTCCCCTTATTTCTACGAAACAGGTCATCACTGCCCTCTCAAAGGCAAACAGTACAGCCTCCATGGGACCTGATAACATCCCAGACTGCATCCTACATGAACTCAGGCATGAAATTGAAGCAGCATTAGGCACCCTATTCAATCAAAGCCTGAGTACTGGCTTTGTCCCAGCTGAGGGGAGGACAGTCACTGTCATCCCTTTATGCAAAAGTGGAATGTCCACTGATTCAGGAAATTATAGACCCATCAGCCTAACTAGCCTGATCTGCAAGGCCATGGAATGGATTATCATGGACCTCATTAACAGAGACATTGGCAACCTACAAACACTTGACCCCACACAGTTTGGCTTTGTCAAGGAGTGGGAGGTTGGTGTAATGGTTAAGTGCTTTAAAAAAAAAACAAGGGTTTGGGTTTGATTTCTCACATGGGTATGGGCTTAAATTAAAATGGTCCCGAGGGACACCAGCCTAGCAAGTACTAATATCATGAATCTATGAATCTAAATGTGATCAACTTCTTTGAGACAGTCACCAAAGCCATAGATGAGGGGAAAACAGTGCGCACAGTCTACCTTAACCTGGCCAGAGCCTTTGACACTATTCCCCACTCAGGCATAATAGACAAACTCTCTCAACTACGCATCAATCTATAAGTTACCAGATGGGTAGCAAACTGGCTCACTGATAGAATCCACTTAATCAAAATAGGGGAAGCCACCTCAAGCAGTAGACCCATAACGAGCGGTGTACCACAGGGATCTGTCTTGGGGTCTCTGATATTCGGGATATACATCTCTGAGGTGCAGGCCAAAACCAGTGGGCTATGGGTGACCATGTTTGCAGATGACTGCAAGCGGTGCGGTCATCAGTTCCCCAAGTGATGTGGACGTCCTCCAAGAGGGTCTCACCCAAACAAATGACTGGTGATAGAAACATGACCTCAAGTTGAATATCAAAAAATGCATCATCATTCCCTTTGGGGAGAGTGACGTCCCCACATAATATCACATTAATAACAATGTTCTAAACACACAATCAGTCGTGAGGGATTTGGGCACCCAGTTTGATAGTAACCTGACTTTTGACCACCATGTTGCTTCCGTTGTACAGAAAGCTTTCTAAAAGGCCTACCTCATAAATAAGGGTATCTCATTCAGGGACAAGAATTTCATAATATTCCTGTATTCTTCCCTTATAAGGCCAATTATTGAGTAGAATGCCCCCTTCAGCATGTACCTTGCAAAGCACATGACGCAGCTGGAGAAAACACAGAGGTTCCTCACCAGGAGAATCCAGGGCCTCAAACATCTACCCTACACAGATAGGCTAAAAACCCTGTCCCTCTACTCAGTTTCATACAGACTCTTCAGAGGGTACTCTGTCTGGCATACAAAGCAATCTGAGACCCTGTCTTGATGGGACTGCTGCATATCCGCAAATCAAGCTCCACTCAAGTAACCCGCACTTGCAACCTCAACCTGGTCTGTGACATCAATAGGACTTGTTGGCAGGACAGATTTGTGTCCCAGGGACTCCCCCATCTGTGGAATAGACTCCCTCTCCATGTCAAGCAGAGTACCTCATTATCCCTTTTTAAGCACAATCTAGATAACTGGATGGGAAAAAGAAAATACACCCATGGAATTCCACCTGTGTCCCTGCTGGACAGGGGCTTTGGGTGCTGACTTGTCTAAACATGGGCTAAACTCTTGGCTAGGCTTATAAGGACCTCAGGGCCAATACCCTAGTAACTTCCTATGATCCTATGAAAACAGAGATTGGCAGTTTTATGAATTTTATTTGTAATACTATGAGTTTCTTGAATTGTACGTATCAATTTGACCCCAAGAAAATTAATTATTTAGACACTAGAATTTCTATTGACCATATATGCAAGTGTTTTAGATCTAACATTTATTGTAAGCCCACCTTTTTGAAAATGCACTTTCATTTTAATAGCTGTAACCCAATCTTGCAAAAAAAGAGTTTAGTTAAAAGTCAGTTTGTCAGACTTGCCAGAATGATTTTGGAGACACGAACCTTTTTAGAAGAAAATGTGCTTATGGATAGGGGCTATCCTGAAGCCTTGTTGAAATGCATTAGTGATGAGGGCATAGAGGGATGGGGTAGGAAATATAAACCCCTGTTAGAGATGAGTTTTGAAGTTAGAATGACAATCGTACTACCCCACCTTCAGATCCCCTTGGTAACTCTATTGCCTCTACTCCTTTCAGTAAGGATTTAAGCCTTCAGTACAACTCAATGTCCCAATCTATTAAAAATAGCGAGAAAGAACTGGAATATTTTAAAGACGTCTGGTTCTGTTGCAGAGACTGTGGGAAAGGAACCCTTCTTTGTTTATAAGAGAGCCAAGAATGTTAAAAGCCTTGTTGAAGGGGGTTTCCATCACAATCAAGCTTTTGATTCAACACAGGGTAAAAGGAAATGTGGAGCTTGCAATCAGTGCAAATTTATTTATGACTGTGACAGCTTGATATCAAAAACGACTTGGAGACATGGATTTTCCCATATAAAGGTAACAGTAACACCCGGAGTTTGATTTATCTTGCCAAGTGTTTGGAATGTACAGCTTTTTATGTGGGGAAACAGGGGCATTCCCTCAGAAAGCTCATGTACAAACACAATTATGATATTTTGAGAGCAACTCCAAATAATGCCCTTTACAGATATACTACTGAGTGTGACAGTTTTAGGTGTTTTTATTTTTAATTTTGGAAAAGGTAGACCATAACCCACTGGGTAGACTAGGGAAAACTATTATCAAATATAAGGCGTTATTGTGGTAGCTCAGACTGAACGCCACTAGTAAACCAGGTATAAATTACCATGTTTCAGTTGTTTCCATTCTCAAGTTAAAGGTAGCTAAGTTATAACAGTAGAACCAAGAAACTATAATGTAAAATCAACAAAACAACAAATAAAGAAATCCACAAGCTCACAGGAGTGCTGAACAAAACGTTTTAATGCTGTATAAAATTATACACAAAAAAATTAAAAATGACTAAACACTTTCACCTTCCAGAGGCATCATCTGAGTCGTGTATCACAAGTAATTACATCTTTATATACTTACACAGCCAAACCCCCTTCCACTAATCAAACAATTTTTAACCCCTGCTGTTCCATGACCATTTCCTAGAGTATTCAAACATATCTCAAGAATCATAGAAACATAACAATAAAGATTAAAAAATGTGAAAAATGTATAAATTACTTAGATATATATATATATATATATATATATATATATATATATATATATATATATATATATATATATATATATGTATATGAGTCTACTGCTTTTAGTCGAATTACATTACTACATTTGGTTGAAAATGATTTCAGGCAGCCCACTTCAGTGAAACCTCATTTGACTGAAAGCATATTTGGTCGAATTAAATTTGGTCAAAAATGGTATTTAGCCCCTGTCCCACAGCAGTGTGACCCTGGAGTGAGAATATAAAGTTAGGGGCGGTGTGGGGCCTCAGCCCTCCACACTGGGCGGTGCAGCCCCCCACATTTTGCAACCAGTTTTTACTGATGTTACACGTTTTAATGGATTTTTAATGGATACAAATGTATATAATAGTGCATAAACTGCAATTATATGGGGGGCTATGTCCCCCACACTCCCCAATGTGGGGGGCTGTGCCCCCCACACCCCCTAACTTTATATTCTCATTCCAGGGTCGCACTGCAGTGGGGCAAGGGCTAATAACAATTTTCGACCAAATGTGCTTTCAGTCAAATGAGGTTTCAGTGAAGTGGGCTGCCTGAAATAATTTTCGACCAAATTAAATTCGACCAAATATAGTAGATCCATATATATATATATATATATATATATATATATATATATATATATAGTATTAAAATATTTAAAATAATTTTACACATGCATAACACTTTTTATTGTGTAATAACACTATACAATAACACAATACCTAACAAATTTTCCTATTATGTTTCAGAACGCTTACTATGGAAATGCGTTCATTAATACCCAGTTGAACTTTCGCGTTCAACCTCAATTGCCATTTAGTTTCTTTAATTTCTATGTCTAACTTAGGGTCACCACCCCTGTCATTTCTAAAGGCTCTATCGATGGCAAAAAAATAAAAACTTTTTAAAGTTCTGACATACTGTAGTGTGTAAAAAAAAGGGAACTAGATGATTTTTTTTTATTTCTAATGTCCCTGGTATGCTCAGCAGCCTTTGAAGTCAAATGTGAAATGGCCATCAGGAAAGTACTGCAAAACCCAGCAAGGAGAAAGTTCTACAACCTTCACAAAGGTTTGAACAAAGCATTATTAGAGCTAGGCAGAGATAAGTCTCAATGAGCTATGAAGGCTGACAAGGAAGGGGGTATTGTTACTGATACCAGCAGCTATAACCAGAAGATAGAAGAAATTCTGAGTGACACTACTTATTATGAGTAGCTAACTTTAGAAGAGATTAAGGTATCGTACAACAAATGGTACACAGCCTTAACTGCACTTTATGATGATGGTTTGTTAACAGATAACTTGTTTGACTATCTACAGACACCCCCCTCCGCTTGCCTAAATTCTTTGGAACCCTAAGTCTCTTAAAAATAGAGAAAATCCTCCTTACAGGCCAATGGCTGCAAGCGGGGGGTCCATGACCAAAGCTACTGCCATCTTCCTGGATTTTTGTTACAACCTTTGGCTGAGAAGAATATCTCACATATAAAAGACTCTAATTATTTTTTAAGGAAAGTAAAAAATGTTACAGTTGATGCTGACAGTATTTTATTAACAATAGATGTTGACTCAGACTGGTATAGCCATGGGGGCAGCTATGACGCCTGTCCTAGCCAACATAGCCCTAGGCAAGTGGGAGGAGGATTATGTCTATAACAACAGAGAATGCATGCAACATATCATGGTGTATCTGCGCTTTATTGATGACATTTTTATTGTGTGGAAAGGAGACCATGCTAAATTAGAAGATTTTATCAGCTATCTTAATCAAACCACCAGCTTTCTGCATTTCACCTCTTCTCACAGCCTCACCTTGGCAGTCTTCTTAGATATGCAGATTACCAAAGACTTGGACAAAAGTAAAATTGAACCCTTCCTTAAGATTCTAAATGAACTTGAAAATAATTTTTTGGTGAGAGGATATGAAAGCAATATGCTAAAAAGCATTTTGGAACCTATAATTGAACTAAAAGGTACAAATGCACCAGCACTTAACAGGCCTTATAGGAGGGTGTTAAAGAAATCTATGTACAAAAAAATCTAAAGACAGTTGTATCTTTACTTTTACTGTTGACTATTACAGCATTGTTAATGTTGTTAGAGAGAATTGGGCCATAATTACTGAAAGCTCATATTTAATGGACATCCTTGGAGAAACTCCTTCCTTTGTGTATAGGAAAGCCAGGAACATCAGGAGTTGGTAGGACCAGATCACAGGATACATGCACCGATATGTGTGGAGCCAACTGTGTCTTTTGTCAGCACATTGAGGAGGGAGATGGTTTTCTGCTCTTATTTAAAGAAAATAATTAAAAACAACACAGGAGGTGACTGTAACTCAATGCAGGTGTTTTACAGGGCTAGCTGCAATGACTATGAAGCATTCTATGTAGGGAAAATGTGCAATAGACTTAAAAGAAGGATTTCTGGCCATCTTTCTGAAATTAAAGCTAAGTGCAAGACTAATGCATTTGCTCAGCACCTGCAGCTAAACAAAAGACACACTGGCTTTAAATGTCAAATTATTGATCATGTGGACCTTTGGGAGACAGCTCTAATCTTTTAGAAAAATGTGAACTACTGTGGCAGCTGAAACTGAACTCCTTTAGAAAACCAGGGCTTAATTATTATCGCTCCATAAAAAGCATATTAGAACTCAGAAAACTGCCCCACTGTTTAAAAGACTATTAAAAGACTGATATGGGACTGATTAATGTTGACATTACTTGCTTATATTTTGTTCAAAAACAAATATCAAACACTGTTTACTTCTTTTAGTGTTAACTTACACTGTTATAAAGGACATACATTAGATGGCTCATGTATAGTTTAATCATTTTTGATGGCTCCACATTAAATGCTACTTTAGATTTTAAACTTGAACACTTTTGTTACACTTTTTTTTTTAGGAAGTGAAAGTCTGATAGTGCACTCAATGTGCATGGGCCTAGTCTGATAGTGCACCCAGTGTGCATGGGCCTAGTCTGATAGTGCACCAAATGTGCATGGGTCTAGTCATTTTCTTTTTTCTGTTTTAAAGGTTGCAATTATTCTTGAATGCCCCCTTGCACACTCAAACTGTTTTCTTAGTTAGATGCCATACTTTAATAGATCCTTATGGCCTTACTGCTTTATATTTAACATTTATCACTGTATTTCCAGCTTAGCAATTATTTTTATGTTTTTCATCCTACTTAGGTTTTCAATTGTATATCTGTACACATGTTCATTTATGTTATGATTTGTTTTTGACACACAAACCTGATGACGTATTTATCTGATAGGAAAGCAATCTTTGTTAAAAGCTGTATATTTATTAATATTTATTCTGGTAGATGTCTAGTGGTAGATCTTTTTGTTAGGCAGTCAGTCATTTTTTTTAAATGTTTTTAGTTAGTTTCTTAATCAATAAAGTTTTTGGATTAGTTGTTTAACCTATATGAAGTGTTAATAAACTGTAATTCATCTCTAACTTTTCAGTTTCAATTTTAGGTAACACAGTCGCTGATTACACTATGGTGTTAAGGGGGAAGAGGGACTTGGCTAAAGGAATGATTTTAATGCTTTTATTGCTCTTACCAGAACCACCCTCTGTAACTACTCCCTTGCTCCAAACGACCTGATTATATATAAGAAATGTTTCTGATGTTTTTTATTAGACTCAACTAGGATCACTTGCTTGTGTGTTTCAATAAAGGATACTCCATGTTTAACTCATCTGTGGACTACCTACTGTTTACTATTTACTGTTTTCTATTTGATTATTTTGTAGCACATATTTTATGGTTATATTTTACAGTTCAGTTTGTATTACATGAACTAAGTGCATAGCATAGTTCAGAATGAGAACATCACAACCTTCACACTGTTGACATTTCTTTGCCTGGAAAGTCCAACTGGTAATAGCCCATTTTCAGAAGAAGTCCCAAGGAGAAAAGTTCCAAAATATTAAATGGAAGCAAATCAGTAGAATAAAGCAAAGATAAACATTTGACGTGTATTGTCATTTTTACAAGTACAATATAACAGAATTGCAAAGGTTGGCATTTTTACAAGTATAATGCAATCCAGTATAATACAGTGTAGACAAAGAAATATTAAGATTGTCTAGTGAGAGAACTAAGCTTAATTTGTTTAAATTAGAAGAGGTGTAGAGAGAGACTGAGATGGAAACAAAAGTAAGAAAAGTAGAGAAATATATTAATTCAAAAGAAATAAAAACAGACAATGATTAGCTGAGAAAAGAATAACTAATAACTTAACAAAGAGTGTCAGAGATGAGAAAGGTTGAAGACTTGTTAGTAAAGAAAAATATATATTTATACATGAGACGAGAAAGTGTGATAAAGAGATATTTACAAATTACACATGGGTATTTGAAGAATGTGCAGTTTGGTAGCATAGCAAGTGAGTAAGCTTTTCAGTAGTGGAATAGGAGATGGTAATAAGGTATAGAAGAGGGATAGTAGGTCAGGAAAGATGCAAACGATTATAGCTGGAGGAAGTGAAGGAAGAAGAGGGCTGTAAGAACTGGGGGGGTGAAAGATAAAGAAACTGTGGTTAGAAGATGAAGGTAGGGTGAATCTGAACAATGGAATTACAGGATGGGACTCACCTGGTGTGGAGCATGAGCAGATCACAGAATAAGTTACAAATGGTTTTAAAAATTTTTTCAACATGTGAAACTTGGGTAATGAACTGTTTGTCATAGGGAGTGAGTTCCTGGTTTTTGCTACCACATTAGAGTATCGAGAGTGTCCTGCAGATTTTTTAGTTTGTGTATGATAAAGAGGCACTCATCATTTGATCTTAAGGGATACTATGGGCTGTAATTTTGGAGAAATGTACTAAGAGATGGGCAGGCTGAAGGATAGTTTATTATTTTTGTGCTGTGATTAGTTTCTTGTATGTAAGATGGTGAAATAGTTATAACCAATTTAGAACTTATAGTGCAATACCGTGGTGTCTTTGATTGAGTTTGTTTGCAGCATGGCATGCAGTCTTATTATAACATTGCTCATGTTTAATGTTTACAAAAGTTTGAAGGTTTGTTAGGATGGATGCTCCAAACAGAAGTGATAGCAGTAGGAAAGTGTTAACAAGGGTTACTTTTGAATTAATAGTGAGGAATTTCTTTTGTTCTGTAGACCATTCCTAACTTTCGGTGTGTTTTTTTTTTAATTGCATTTGGAATATGTATGTTGAATTTTAGGCTACCGTCTATGGTCATGTCCAGCAATGTAGTATTAGATATGACTTCAGTGTCAGTGTTTTTAGTGTAGTGATTGTGAAGTTGCTTTTGTCAAGGCTATGTGAGTTGGGAAAATAGGAGTAATTTAGTTTTTTGGTGGGAGGGGTTGAACAGTAATTGAGCATGTTGGAGCCAGCTTTCAATGGATTTAAAGGCTTCTTCTATTATTTGTTAAAGATAGGCTGGAGTATAAGAGGAGCAAATGACAATAGAGTCATCCATGTATTTTATGAGAGAGACTTGTTGGAAAGAAGCATAGAGATTGTTGGTCAATATATTAAACAGCAGGAGAACAAGAATAAAGCATTAGGGTATAACTTTGGTTACTGTTAGGAAAGGGGATTGGGTGCAGTGCCATTTCATAGGTTGTTGTTTGTCAAACAAGTAAGCTCTGATCCTGGTGATAGTAGAGCATGAGAGGTCAAGGGAATACATTTTTTGTAGAAATCTGCTGTGTGATCCAGGGTCAAAGGCCTTACATAAGTCAAGGAATAAAAATTATACAGATTTATCAGTGACCCTCCCTTTGTTGATGGTGTCAGCAAAGGATATGAGAACACTGCTAGTACTATATGCTGGGTGGAAGCCATGTCATACAGGAATCAAGAGTTAATACTGAAAGAGGTATTAAATATGCTGCTTGTGGATACTTTTCCTAATATCTCTGATGGGGGGATAGGATGCCAATGGCTCTAAAATTGGATAGTTCTTTTGAAGTCCCCCCCCCGTATGTAATAGGGTTATATGTGACTTCTTCCAGATTGAAGGAACATAGAATTCTTGTGTTGACATATATACAAGGACTGATATGGGGTATACTACAGCTCTGGCTGCTGTCTTTAGAAATTCAGGTTAGAGGTATCGGGGAATGGTCAGCATGGTTTGAGACTGCAAGGTAGTTTTATTTCAATACATAAAGTAAGGGCAGTTCTTTTGTAGTAGTGGGAGTGGTTTGGGTGGGGTATGGGTATTACAGATGTTAAGGTTGTTTTTGGTAAGGGCAGCTGTGCTGTCTGTGAAGTGGGTATTAAACTGGCTAGCAATTTCAAGTGGAGACAAGTTAGGTGAAAGATCTGGATTGTCTTTTTATTATTCCTGGATGGATTAAATCTTTACTGGAGGACCAGAATGTGTGGGAATTAAGTGCAGATAAATGCACCCTTACCATGAAGGGGTATATCAGCTATGCACAAGGTTCTATAACACTGCAGGAATACACTATCATGTAGGAGTTTATTAGGTGTGCAGATGGCTTCCATACACTACAGTGGCATGCTGGCAACAGCTATTTCCACTGTTACCAAATAAAAGTATGGCAGGTATGCCAGCAAAATATAGTTAATGTCTAATATATCATGCTGATTTGTCAAAATGCCACTAACGTGTTTACAGTGACTTGTGTTTCAGAGAAAAGAAGATATCATCCATGGCCAGAAGAACAAAGAAGGAGGAGGAGGAGCGATGCACTAGAGTAGGACAAGAGCTGCTCGATGCAGTTTAGTTGGAGGCCAAGGAAGCAGTGGAACAATTTGTGAGTCCTCTTCAGAAGGACTCCAGTTCCCTGATTCAGGAAATCATGAAATTACGTCACGTGACTAAAGAGATTAATCATGAGGATGCAGAGTTGCATCAGAAATTCACTGCCTCGGTCACATACAGCAGGCATCATGCACACACGTAGTAATGGGACTTCTCTTCCCAAAGTTAAGTTAGATGACTAGCAGGTAGCTGTCCAATGAGCAACACAGACTGTACTGGCCAGTGGATCTTCTCAGCTGTACTCGAGAATGGCCAAGTTGAAGCCAGGTGATGGATTCTCCTGGCCATCTGGCTCTTTAAAGTACAAACGCCCATCATCTAAAGAGACAATCCAAATAGCTCACCTCATGTAAAGGGAAAGACAGTGTGAGAGAAGCTTTTGATAAATGTCATTCTTGCATACATGTCAACCAGCAGACATTGAAAATAGGTACAAGGCTCTTAAAAAGTAGGTACCTAAGGTCAAAAATCTGGTAACCTAGTTAGCATAACATATGAATACCAAAAATCCCATAAATCATTCCTAGGAATGAAAGGAGCTATTCTGAAAAGCAAGTTTAAAAAGTGTGACATAAATTATATATAAACATATTATCAGACACTGTAAAATCTGTAAACTTTAATGAATGATATTGCAAAAATGTACTTAACACAGTCATTTATTTTTAATTTTGAAAAATGGTTATGGTGAATGTTGGTCTTCTTTCTTCACATTATTGGTGTCACCAGTATTTTGGTCATAGAGTCTTGGCTCCTGTGCACTAAAAAGCTTCAAAATCTTGTGCAAAGGGAGCATACAGAACACTGAATGCATAAATCTAGCCTGAAAATTGGTATATCCATCCAGAAAAATAGGCACATCATGTGAAGGGGTTAATCAAGCCTGAAATATGTATATACCTCCAAAATAATTATAGTTGAGTGCCTAGCATTCTGCCACATCCCATCTTATAACATCAAAGCCTGCAGGCACAGGTCACCACAGCTTGTAACTATATACCAGCTACCCTCGCTTACTTGCCAGAAGAGGCATCGACAAGTAAGCCAGTGATAAAAGAACCTGCAAATGCCCAGCAGTATAGCCGTCAGCAATGAGGTTCTTTTTGGAATATCTGTGGTTTTATAGTGTTGATATTAATGCTTTTAAATATTTCTTATTATTAATTACAACATTCAACACATATTCATATAAAATGTTTCCATGTAGCATGTTTACTCATGTTTATGCAAAGTATACATACACAATCGTGCATTCCACTCAAGGCACAGTGGCATTTCCAGATAGGTACGATGCAACCATAACTGTTGGGGTGTATTTGTCTTTTGTCCCCAGTGACTCATGATGTTCAAAATTTGAAAGAAATAAAACAGTGTTGGTCCATGTCATCTAGGTTAGGTTTACATTAACAAGAAGAAGAATATAACATTCACTAAAATGTAACATTATGTTGCATGTGATGGTGAAGATTAGGATTGGCCATGTTACTTAAGCATCAGGTGCTGTGCAAGCTTAGCTTATTGCTGCAGCTGTGCTGTGAATTTTTTATTTCTTCGCATCTACAGTCTAGTGACACCAGTAACTGTTTATAGTATGCAATTAAGTGACATACCACATATAGTACATTCAAACGGAAAGGGCAAATTATAGGACCTGAGTGATGAGGACGGAACAAACAACCATCACTGCCATGTAGGAGGCATCACCCCTTTTGGTAAATATAACCAATTCTGAGATCACACAATGACAGGGCTGATAGACAAATTTTGCAGACATGATTGATTGCATAACTATAACTCACTTAAGCACAGCATACTCCATCAGTAGTAGTAGTCTTAAACTAAGGACAGCCCATAAGCAAGGATGGTGCAATTCAGTGTGCACCACGTCATGGTGTGCTATTTCTGTTTCAGACAAATGTATTTCTCTGTTCCTTTCATACTCTTTTGATTTTCATCAATGTTCCTCCACATATGGAACTTTAAATCATATCTAAACCAGTAAAGATCTTATTTATAACAGCATATTTTTTCACACATCACACACACACAAATATATATATATATATATATATATATATATATATATATATATATATATATATATATATATATTTCCCCTTTATAACATAATCTCACCATAACGTTCACTCACATAACACCAAAATGACAACATCTAACATTTAGAACAGCGAATTCCCAGAATGGTGAATTTCACCTCCGGGAAAGTAACCACTTGGCTATCACTGACGACCTTTGCCCTTTTTTCCACTGTAGTGCCATCTCGGAGTTGGAATATTTAAATGGGAGGTATGGGGGATGAAGCACTTTGGTGGGTTTCATTTATTTAGTTTTATTTATTTATTTATTTTTTGTCAGTGGTGGCCAAGTGGTTAGTTTCCTGGATGTGAAATTTGCTGTTCTAAAAGTTAGATATTGTTGTCTCGGTGTTAAGCAAATCGACATCATGGTAAGACAATGTCATAAAGTAGAACCATATATATATATATATATATATATATATATATATATATATATATATATATATATATATATATATATATATATATACTGGTACCACTGATTAAGCTACAGACAATAAATTAGTCTTACAAGACTTGTTTTGCTTTCTCACCAAACATTATCTTTATTCTTTGTTTTAATCACATAGGAAGGACAGTAAAGAGCACATTTTCATAATATTCTGTCAGCAGACTGTAATGAAATTATTATATTTATTTAACATTTGTTTTCCAGGAAAGTCTGACTTGGAACAAGCCAATTTTCAGCAGAGGCCTGGGGAGAAATACTCCAGGCACATTTCTTTGTAACATGGGAGAAAACCAGAGCACCCAGAGGAAACCCACATGAAGGGAGGATATGCTGACTCCACACAGAAGACACCCCAGCCAAGAATCCAACCGGTTAAACTCTTGCTGTGAGGCAGCAATGCAAACTGCTGCACCAGTGCACCATCCAATATATATATTTTGCATCAGGACTTTAATCTCATTACAGTCATGATATAGTGTATGGAGTACCACAATCATGCTCTGAATTCATGGAACAAGATGACATTTTTAAGCACCTTTCAGCACTGTTAGGCTTTAGTCTTATGCTAACATGACAGCAGCCAGCATCAACCACCACAGAACAGCTTTAAAAGCTGCAGTGCTTTTCACTATCATATATACAAAAAGGCTGTTCGCTCATCACAGAGACACTTTGCTTCTGCCCACTATCTTTGTGGCAGAAGTGAGTGCTTTATGGCTATTATAGATGTCAAACACTTTATGCTCCAACATTTTCCTACTATAATTGGTAGCACATTGAGTGCATAAAGTGTCATGCCCTACAGAGAATTATGATTGGGTTATTCTGATCATAGTTCTTTTGATATGTGGTCTCAGCATAGATGCCAAGAAATTAATCTCTTCAGCTTTGCTTAACACTGCTCTTGAGGCACAATCTAACATTTATGTCTCAAGCAAAATAGCAAGTTGCTTAGGATCAGAGGTATGGCAATCCTCGATTATATGATCTCTGAAAACAAGAAAGATAATAACTTTAGCCTCCTCCATATAAATGCATTAGCATGTTAAATCTCCTTCCATCTGCATTATGCTGCAAGATATAGTGAATGTCTTTGATTAAGTATATTTGCTTTGTATCTCATTCATTTTATCTTCTAGCTATGTCTGCTTTTTTCCCATTTTTTTTTGGGGGGGGGATTAAGGCTGGCAGAATGATACTTCCTTCTGGTAAGCATTATAGGGCTCTAGATACAGGGCGTGGATAATGCATACTCATTGTACTTGGCCATAAAAGCATGTCAGCTTTTCAAGCCTATTTTATAAGTTGATTTTGCCTATTGTTGCTTTTCAGAGTTCTTAGACTGTTTAGACATCATCTTGAGTCAACTACTGGGATAACTATATTACTAGATGGCTAGATTTGGATCACCATGCTGGTTTTTGTTAATGTGACTAGTGCCTTGCTTATTTTATACACTTTGCATGGCCTCTTTATTTTGCCCATAGCTATCACTTTAGCTCATATTTTCCCTATTCAATTTAGTTAGGCTTTATTTTCTAAGGAAGCCTGCTCATTAATTATCATTGATCTAAAAATTACCTGGATTTTTTTTTTTTGTTAAGTAGTTTGTTCCACCGTGAATGGTTTTTGGATTTCAGAAATCAAGCATTCCACTTACATGACTTCAGTATGTCTTTCACTAGACTCAGGACACTGTGGCTTATGTGTTATCACAGTGATCCATGGTCAAGCTAGGATTGTGCTAGATGTTCTTCATAGGATAGAACAAAGGAGCACCATTAATGGACTGGGTTTTTATGCTGCTTTAATTGCAACTTGTCTGTGTCAATGTAGATTTTGTTGTTCGGTGGCTGTTTGTTGTGGGCAACTGAGTCCTAAAATGGCTGGATTGCAGACTGACTCCTTTTCTTTGATACTTCTGGTTTCTGGATGTTTACAGCACAGCTGCTACAGGAATTCATTGCGTGTTTTGCATTGCTTGACTTATACAGTTGTGTATTTTCATATTTGGTTCACTTTTTTGGTTATAATCAAGCAAAACTTTGAAAAAAAAAGCTGATCGAAAATCAGCTGATGACATGTAATAGCTTTTGTGTGGGGACTGGGGATTATACCCATTCTGTACTACAGTGTGAACTCAGAAATGGCATATATAATTAGTAGGGAGTACTGGGGACACAGTATGATTCAATTTCAAGTGTATTTGAATTTTTGTGATTCAAACACTTTTAGTGCTACAAAAGGCATTTGAAGTTTTAATACTTTGAACATCTATCATAAACTTGTATATAGATAAAGAGAAAGATAGATATGTAGATAGATAGACAGACAGACAGATTTCAGGTCTGTTCTTTAAAACACCAGATCCATCAGAAACAAGCTATTTTATCTGACTTGTTCTGTATGGTCATCCTTGCATTTGTTACTGAAACCTGGCTGGATTACTGTTCTGATCCATGTCACTCTTAATCATTTTACGTTAAGAAGGTTCGTGGTCTGCACTCTTGTGGGAGGAGAGGCTGGACTCTGCCCTTCTGAGCTGGGAATTTCTGGTTAAAGTTTTATAGTGCCTGCATATTTGAACTGTTTCTTACTGAAATTGGTATACCTTGTTTACTGTAGCATAGACTAGATCCAGACCTGTTGAATCTAGCTTTGTTTGTATGCTTGTTGTTTGTTTGCTTGTTATTTCCCTGGAATGCTAATTCCACCTAAACGCAGCTTCTCAGCGCTTCTGTGGATCCCTAGAGATAGCTGCATTGCTTACTGTACTTATTTCCTTGTTTCACTTGAAAGAAAGGTACTGTTTGTCGTTTTTGCATTTAAGTTACCTGTAACTCATTGCACTTAAGTTACCTGGCACTTGCTCATTAAAGCAATTATATAAGTCAGCACTAAAAATTAAAAGCACTACACCCTCACTCCCCATTGGCCCTTGTTTTCAATTATAAAGGAATTCCCAATATTATTCTAGCATGTCCAAAGGTCAGTTGTCAATCTCCTCTCCGGTCCAGCTGGTGAATCTGGGAATCTTGAGGCAATGTTACAACTGCCTCATGTACACAGACAACCCTCTCCTCCTCCCAACAAATTCCAACACATGTGAGAGATGCAACCATATAGCCAAACTGGAGGCTAAGCTCTCTCAACTCAGTACTGGCATAACCAGTCAGGAGGAGAAGGAAACCACACTCACTACAATTCCAGACTCACATAGACCTACCACGACAGCAAACCAAACACATAATCACACAAAAACATACTTGGAGGCTCTAAATAAAGATCTGCCTAAGCAGCAGAGACCTTCAAAGCAGACACCCAAGCAACCACTACCCCAAAACAAAACACGTGCAACACATAGCTCACAAAGCCAGTGTGCCAAACAGTCACAGCCCTTAAGGCTAAACAACACACCTGATACACTTGTAATAAGTGACTCTATTCTCAGGCACACTGACGTCCCGCTCACCAGGCTGAACAAGGAGAAGGTCACGGTGAGCAGCCTGTCGGGCGCTAGGATCCGCCATATAACACAAGCACTCAGGTCACGACAAGGCAAGTACAAATATGACTCGGTCATTGTCCATGCTGGTGTGAATGACCTGAGACGTACCTCCCTGGACTACATGAAAAGAGACATAGAGGAGCTCTCTGAGCATGTAGCCCAGGCCGGTATGACCCTCACCAAGAATGATGCCACAATATGAAGACAAGATGATCAATTTCAACAATTGGCTTAAGTATTGGTGTCATTCAAAGGGGATCCAGTGCCTGTCAGCCTGGGATGATATGCTCGGCAGGCCACGATGCTTCACTAGGGACGGCCTGCACCTGTCACCCCTGGGCTTTCAGATATTGGCAAAGGCTCTTGCTACTCCCATAGTGCCTTTTTTAGGCAGGGCTCAAAAGACAAACCCACCTCCATAGGTATCACAAGGGATAAGTAACTAAGAGTAATGCTACTCAACGCCAGAAGTCTAAACCTCAAGATGCATGCACTCGAAACTCTCCTTAGCATGGAGAACATCAATATCTGTGCAGTAACAGAAACCTAGTTCAGGGCTCCTGAGAGCACCCCAGCACTACCAGGTTATACCTCATACCATGCTTTTCGGCCCCAAAACTTGGACCAAACCACAAAAGGAGGGGGAGTATCGATATTCATCAAAGATACCCACACCTCCAGGTTGCTGGCAAAGCATGAAGCATCAGAGACTATCCATGTGCAACTAACAGTGGGTAAAACTGCCTTCCAGTTTATAGCCTGCTAGAGACCACCCTCCCAAACCCAGGAACCCCACTCGGCCTTCCTGAGAACACTGGAAAATATGAAGGTCTCTCCAAACATCATTATATTGGGCGACTTCAACTACCCAAACATAGACTGGGAGCATTACTCTAGCTCCAACACCCTAGCCCAAAGGTTCCTAGAATTCATAAACTCAAATGCTATGGAACAACTTGTTACCACTCCCACAAGAGGGGAAACATACTGGACCTGATCATCACCAACATGGGGACTCTATGCTCCAGACCAGAAGTGTATCCCTCACTGGTAAGATCAGACCATAAATTGATCTCACTGGATATTCACATCCCGACCCCACCCCCTGCCCAGAAAACCACAGTGAAAAACTTCTCTAAAGCAAATTTCACACTCCTAAAAACCGAGGTGGAATCCTACAAAGCACCCGGGCCTGTGGAAAATACGGCCCAGACCGCAGAATCCTTTATAAATGCATTCTATGAACACCTTCAGGAATGCATGGATCATGCAATCCCAAATAAAACCAAGACCCAATCCTCCAAAGGCAGACGTCCTGTCTGGTGGACCCCAACCATAAACAAACTATACAATAGAAGGAGGAAGCTACTACATGATAGAGCAAAATCCCAGAAAGGGAAGGCATCTCTGATCAGTAATAGCAAAAAACTAAGGGCACTCATAAAATCGTCTAAGGCCAGCTTCGAGAGAAAAATTGCACAGGACACTAAGGATAATCACAAGGCTTTCTTTAGTTATGTTAGGAACCTGGGTGGGAATTCCCAGATATGCTCAGAATTAGTCCAAAATGACAAAAAATACACTGAACCCACAGACATTGCCAACATCCTAGCTGACAGGTTCAGCACAAACTCCCCCCCCCCACCAAATGGGCAAATATCTATCCCAGCAGAGTGCTGCCCCCCTGACATCTCAGATGCTCAGGTCCAAAGCAAAAAACACAGCATCAATGGGACCAGACGCTGTCGTGGTCCTACATGAACTCCAAGAAGAGCTAAACCCAAACATAAAACTACTGTTCAATCTCAGCCTTACTACAGGATATGTACCCAAAGAGTGGCTTACAGCAAAAGTGGTCCCTCTCCACAAAGGTGGTGCCTCAACAGACCCTGGAAACTATTGCCCCATAAGCCTGAATAGCTTGGTCTGCAAAGCTATGGAAAGGATCATCATGGACCTCATAATAAAAGATATTGGGGACGTACAGACACTGGATCCTACCCAGTTCGGCTTTGTTAAGGGTAGATCTTGCCTCTTAAACCTGGTCGACTTCTTTGAAACAGTCACCAAGGCCATTGACGAAGGGAAGGTGGTCCACACAGCCTACCTGGACCTCGCAAAAGCCTTTGATACAATACCCCACTCGGGCATTATAGATAAGCTCACCAGCTTAAATATAAACCCCTATGTCACTAGATGGGTTGCAAACTGGCTCAAGGACAGAACCCACATGGTTAGAATTGCTGGAGCCATGTCAGACTCCAAACCAGTTACAAGTGGCATCCCACAAGGCTCAGTCCTGGGACCTCTCTTGTTTGGTATATATTTCTCGGAGGTACAGACCAACACGGAAGAACTGTGGCTGACCAAGTTCGCAGATGACTGCAAACTGGGCGCCATAATCGACTCTCCAGATGACACAATCATCCTCCAAAAGGGCCTCATAGAAACAGAAAACTGGTGCCAGAGCCATGGCCTCAAGCTAAACGCCAAAAAGTGTATAGTCATCCCCTTTGGCAAAAACAAAGTGCCCAAAACTTACCACATAGGTGGTAATCCATTAAGTACAGAAGAAGTAATTAGGGACCTGGGGACCCAAGTTGATAGCAATCTCTCATTTGACAACCACGTGGCCAAAGTGGTTAGAAAAACATTTTATATAGCCCACCTAATCATGAAGGGATTCACATCTAGATTAGGGGAGGTCATCGTGCCTCTTTACTCATCCCTCATCAGGCCCATAATCGAGTACAATGCCCCTTTTGGGATGTACCTTACCAAACACCTGCAGCAACTGGAAAGACCCCAAAAGTACCTCACCAAGAGGATCAAAGGGCTCAAACAGATGCCATATGCTGCCCGGTTAAAGAAACACCAGCTCTACTCAGTGGCATACCGCCTGCTCTGAGGCGACCTGTGCCTGACGTATAAAGCCATGTCCAACCCGGAATTAAGAGACATGCTGCACCTCAAAAAATCCAAATCCCATCAAGCTACACACTCGAGAGACTTGAACCTCAGCACTGAAATAAACAGGACATGCAGGAGGGACAGATTCATAACCCAGAGGCTCCCTTCACTCTGGAATAAAATCCCAGTCCAGGTTAGGCAGAGTCCCTCATTGACTCTCTTCAAGAGGAATCTTGATGAGTGGATGGGAGATCGTAGGTTTACCCCGGGTATCACTTCTGTGTCACTGTTAGACAGAGGCACAGTATACTAACCTCGAAAAAGGGCATAGCAAAATTAATTTAAAATGGGTGGCGAAAGCCAAACATACTCTGGCTAGGCTTATAAATGCCCTAGGGCAGATAGCCTAGTATGAACCTATGAACCTATAACATGCTTGTTATCTGATCTCAACATGGATGCCAAGAACTTCATCTCTGCATCTTGTATTCCTCCAGCTTGTCATGTTATTCACAGCCAGAGACAGAGAGCTCATATGGAGTTTTGCATCTGCGTTTTACTGGGCCTGTAGCTGTCTAACGTGGATGTTGGAACATCTAATGCGTTTGAATACATCTCTGTGTCAGAAATTATCTGCAAACTTCTTGCTGTGTTCTGTCCACTAGCTTACCTCAGAGCTTTTATGCAAGAGTTGTTGGCTCTCCTAATTGACTTAATTCATGAATCCCCAGAAGGACTGATCTTAGGGGATTTCAATGCTTGGGTCAGAGACAAGATCTGTGGACTTGGTGTAATGGAGAGCTTCGATGTTTCCACGGCAACCCACACATTTGGATACTTTCTTCACTTAGTCTCCTATTTTGGTCAGAGAGAAGAAATTTGGTCAGATAATTACCTTCTCCATTTCAAGATCAGATTCCATTGCTCTCTGTATACTTTGATGGAAGTTTATTCATTTATTATTTATTTACTATTTTTCCCAGGTAAGTGGGCTTCACTATTGACCATCTTCAGCTATGACCCAAGATCAGAGAACAGAAAATATAGCAAGGTCTTTAAAATCAAAAATATTATATACAGAATGAGTACATAGCAAATTTCAGTGCAGATGGTATAAATTAAAAATATTTATATGATATGGGTATACTTTGGTCGACAAGTCAACAAGGCTGATGGCAAGGGCGTAGAGCACAAAAGGTCAGACAATATAAATGTCAACACATTACCATGCGTGCGCTGAAACCAGACCTCAGCAGGTGCAAATTTCAAACATAAAACCCTGCTAATTATATATATACTAACTCCAAGATTGCACAATCCCCAGGGAAAGGGAACATTCCCCTATCTAGGGATTGTCAGTCCAGCGCATTTGTCAACCATCTGCATTTCTTGGTCAATTAAACAGATGTCGACCACCTAGTATTTCCACTAAATGCCTGGCTCCTATATATATATATATATATATATATATATATATATATATATATATATATATATATATATATAATATAATATAATCAAAAGACCCAAATGTCAACATACATTCACTACTGACCCCAAAATATTAATTTTGCTGACATCCACATTCTACACATGAGCCTAGCAACAATCTCAACATATGCAAAATTATAAATAAAAAAAAAAAATCATTAAAACATTGTTTATTGCAGTAGGGCAAGCCCCCATGCACCCCCACAACCCCTACTAATTATATATTAACTCAGAGATTGCACAATGTTGGGGAAAGGGCATACTTCCCAACCATGGGAATTGTTAAGCCCAGTGATCTTATAATTAGCTGCAAGGCTTTTCTGGGTATTACTTATTCCCTGATAATCTTCTTAACTGTATATGTTTGTTACTTGGTCCTTTCAACAAGTCTGAAATAAATTGTTGCTTTTATATAAGAATATTCCATCTGAAGTATTTCAAAATGCAATTAGACATTTATGTGTAAGTTAGAATATATAACCTTGGATTAATTTCATTCAACCTGATTGATAACCCTAGATAAAGTTAGCTTTCTTACTATAACCCTTTGAGCTTTATTTACGAAGGCAGGGTTAGGCTCAAGTGACTGCATCTAGTTACAGGGGATATCTTTAACAAACAGGGCTATAATCAGGTTGTTGATAACAATCAAACTATTAGTGTTCAAGAACTGTGTCAAGAAATCTACTTTGAGAGGGAAGCTTGAGCGATAAATTTGTTTAGTCCTCTTCAAGAACATTTTAACAAATTGGTAAGTCAGCAATCTGATCATAATTCTTTATAATACATGGAGACTGTTAGCTACCCTGCTGTACTACAAGTTAAAAATTCTAGGAGTGTAAAGTGTCTAACAACTTTAAAAGATCTCATACTCATTACGATGCCACACAAAGGTTGTGAACTAATATACTCCTCTTATCAACCATGGTTTTAAAGCTGTCTAGTACTTTGATGTGCTGCGTGTCTGTTGTTTGTTTAGAAGTGTGAACTTTAACTTTATTAAAAAATTTTAAAGTTATCTGTACATTCCTAATGCACTTCAGTTGTCTGTCCATCAGGAGTGAGACTTGCTAATAACTAGGTTAAAGGTTCATATGATTAGCAAGCTTGTTATACAAGTTATAAGGAGGGCTCTAGAGGTTCATACTCGCCCCCACTGTTTTCAGTCTTTATTAACAAGCTACCCTCGGACCTCCCTGATCTTCATATCACACTTTGTGCTAACAATGTGGTTATCTTTTGAGCCAGCCCCTTACATTCAGCTATTCAAACCCAAATTCATTCTTACCCCAATCCCTTAATTCTTGGCCAAACAATTGTAAGCTGTTCCTCCCCTACAAAACAAAACATGATATTTGGAACCAAACCAAAGCTGGAAAAAATCCTAAAAATCTCAGTTTCACAGATCTCAATGGTATCCAAATAGAAACAGCCACATGGTTTAAATACCTAGGTTTATGTCTGGGCCAGTCACTTAACTTCAATAACCATACTCGAAATACCAGGGAAAAAGATCAGTTCTCCTTTATTCTCATCCTGGAGCATATCTCCCTTTCTCACAGTACCAACTAGAGCTGCAAAAGGCAAAGGATTCCTCATCTACTCTTCAGTCCATTGAAAACAAAATCTTCCAATTCATTTCAACCCCCAGAATATCACTGTACCATTCTCTCCAAAGCCAAGTGGCTCCTAGTCTCTTATAGTTAAACTGCTCTTAAGTATCTCTAATTTTCAAATTACTTCAACCAGGTACTTTCCTGCCTCTTGCTGCCAAACTCTATTTCTCCATTCTAGCATCCAAATTCTTTCAAGCCATACTTCACTCATTTAAAAGAAATTTTCACTGGATACATAACCTCACCCCCTCCTCACCTGCATCACTTCTACTTCTGTACACTGTTCTCACTAACTGTTCACCTCCCATATTAACGATCAGAATTAATCCACATTTGTTTTCTCCTCTATTAATTATACTTACTCATTATTTAAATTGCTGGACTTTGTGAATTAGTTCTGCATTACTTTTTTGTGAATTTTTTTCACTCCGATTATGTATGTAAATGATCTATTGTGATCAGTGTACTACACCACTAAATAAAAACAGGTAAATAGATTTTTTTTTGTACAAAAGTTGCATAATAATTTATTTTCTCTCATTGTGAAGCATAATCAGTATACTCCATGTAATAGCAAAAGTGTTACTCCAAAGATCAAAAAACATCAGACATGGGTAATTATAATGTAAACATTTTGTGAGGTCTATGTTAATCTGTTATTAATGTTTGAGGCTTTATAAATATATATATATATATATATATATATATATATATATATATATATATATATATATAGTTTACTATCGTATGTCTGAAACGGCATCAGTCAACTGACGAAAATGTTGACATTAATTGCTGAATACGGAACATCGATAGAGCAGCCAAACTGAAACTGAATACATCGACACCTGTAGTTCAATGTACTCGACATAGTAGAAGGTGATGTCAGTCACTCATGCTATGCACCCTAGTTCACTTTACGGTGAATGGTACATGTACCTAACTATTTTGTAGGGGGGCAAGCCCCCCTGCACCCCCCACAACACCTGCAAATTATATATACCAACTCTGAGATCGCACTACAGTGAGGAAATGGGTCAATTTCCTGTTCCTCATTTTACCATGATTTCCACTCAGAATGCCAAATTCAGATAATTGAAGTAAACTACCCATTTGCTGTAGTGTATTCGATGTTACCTGTTTCGGCATTCTGCTTCCTGGAAAACTGTGTTTCGACTACCCCAGGCTTGATCACCTGCCATTCGGACATACGATAGTAAACCTATCTATCTATATATATATATATATATATATATATATATATATATTTATATAGAAGTAAACAGGCAAACTCCTTTTCGTGAAAGTGCATTTTCACAAAAATGCACTTTCCCGAAAAGGCAACTGAGCAAACAGCAACAGGGGCTGTTGCTTAGATTGTGGCACAGCGGGGAAAAGGGCATGTACACTGCCTGTACTATTTTCGGTGAAATGAGTTTTTGGAGAAATAAGTTTTCAGCGATTTGGTATTGGTGAAATGAGTTTCGGTGAAATGGGCTTTCGGCGATCTGATAGGAACCCATACATACATACATGCACACACACACACATATATATATATATATATATATATATATATATATATATATATTGATACAGATATAGAAATGTATCTACATACCTATATATATATAGATATAGATATAATACGCACACACACATACACACACAAACACACATATATGTATAATACACAGACATATATCTGTATCTACATATCTATATCTATCTATATACATATATACACATTCACACACAGACACACATGTGTATATATATATATATATATATATATATATATATATGTGTGTGTGTGTGTGTGTGTGTGTGTGTATATATATATATATATATATATATATATATATATATATATATATATATATATATATATATATATATATACAGGTCTACTTTATATAACATTTCGTCGAATTGCCGAAGATCGAGATATTCCGAGAACATCGTATTTTCCCTCTGGGAAACTAACTACTTAACCACTATGGTGAACGTTGCCCTTTTCTCCACTGTAGTGCAATCTTGGCATTGATATATTTAGTTGGGTGTGGGAGGAGCAGCCCCACACATGGGGGGTGTGAGGGTGAAGCCCCCCACTTTGGTGGGTTTAATTTGCTTACATATGTATTTTAATTGTTAGTGGCAAAGTGATTAGTTTCCCAGAGGGAAAATATGATGTTCTGGGAATACGTTGATTTAAGTTTTCATTAACATGATCTCGATCTTCTGCAATTCAATGAAATGGTAATTCAAGTATTTAAAGTACAGCTCTCTCTCTCTCTCTCTCTATATATATATATATATATATATATATATATATATATATATATATATTTCACATATAAGGGCTGGATAATTCATGTACACTCACTAAATAAATTGTCTCTCCCTTGATCCTGAATCGGCATTTCCTTTTAAGCATGTCTCACTCTGTTCTTTTTAAATATTAAATGGCACAAGTTATAGCAGCACTCTTTCTCAATTAAATGATGCAGTCACATGTTTTATTCTCGTATATGCTTCACTGCCATCACAAAATGCCTCTGTTATTCGGGTTTTGATCATTTTTTTCAAATATTTCTGGTAGTTTCACTGGCCACTAGTTTACATTTACTGGGTGTATATTATCAAGACTCAGTACCTTTTTAGAATTCATATTAATTATTTGCTATTTCTTTCAGACTAGCAAGAACTTAAAAATAAGAGACAAAGACAAAGATACTCTGTTTTTCTTAAGAAATGTTGTAAATATTCTGTGTGAATATCTAATGCAGATAAATAAATGAGTTCTTCTTTGGAAGGACAAGGCTAAGTTTGCAGTCTGATCATAGCAGCTTCTGAAGTCTTAGGACTGCTGACAAAAAAAACAATTGCCCATGACATCACAGGCTTATGAAAGAGTCTGATCAACTTAAAACAAATATTCCTCTGTGGAATAAAATCTGTGTTATTTAGTGAATCATATTTAAATAAGATGGTGGAATTAGTAGTTCTAGTAACATGGAGGTAACAAAAGATGAGCAAATATTTGGAAACCATTTCAAAAGATCCACTGCAAATTACAGATGTAAGCCTGATTAGCCTTTTCTGAAACGAAACCTAAATCACAGAAACCTAAACAGGAACAGCTGATAAAGACTGTGTCACTCATCTAGTTTGTCTGTTTTTACCACTGATCAGTGAACCCTGCATTCCTTTTTTTTTTTTTTCAGCTTTATGTGCCTAACATCTACCCTTTTTCCTTATTAATTCATTGGTCCCTGTCCCATGGGGTGAGTGAATTCCCACTGTATCAACTTTCAAAAGGTGGGCCCTCCTTCTCCTGGCAGACAATCCTTGTTGCATCTTCCACAGTAATTGTCATCACCTTACTTTCCTAAAAGTGAGAGCCGGAAGACAAGCATCATACATGCAGCTGCAGCAAGGACTTTTTAGGCATGCAGGGAAAGAGAAAGGGAATCCTAAATAGGCTCATGCTCCCTCGATACCGTATTACACACTATCAATGTATCAAAGTTTTCACTCACACCTCCACACCAAATTCTCATGTATTTCTGTATATTCGTTTCTGCTTCATAACTCTCATTAGAAAGTTATACATTGGGCTCACGATCTCCAAAGTTGAAAAATATTTTTACATAATTCATCTGACTCCGCAACTCCATACCTTTTAGGTTCATGTTCAACCTGTTGTTTTAAAAGTGTTCATTAACATGTCCCATCCTTCTTTTGCCTGAACATGTAAAAATTTGGTCACTAACTTCACCACTGGTTAAATGCATTGCTTTGTACCTCCAGAGAGTCACTACAATTCTGTATGTTATCTGCAGATCTGGCTTCCAAATCAATATGCAGCATTCCAGATCTGAACTAACAGTATGATAAAAATAACTTGCAAGAGTGGATACATTAGCATTCATATCGCTCTATTGTCTTTCATATTTTATATTTCCTCTCATTCTTATAAGCATCCTACAGTTCTTTAAAAGGTTGTGACTTGCATTTCAACCTTTCTGTAGGATAGAAAGAAAATTCCATGTTTTTAGAACTTTTCTGCACCAGTTCTCCTTTGGTTTTCCTTGAAGTTTCATTCTTGGTCAGTGAAGAATGGAGTAAAATTACATCTTAGCAAATATAATGTTGTGACAGGAAAGGTCAGTTACATTTCACTTTCAGTAGTGAAGTATTTAAAGTACCAAATCAAGTGGGATGAACTATGTCTGGTAAGTCAAAGTAAAGAACACTCTAGAAACATATGTAGTAGGAGTAAAAGAATTTAGAAGAGAATGACTTTGATATTTTAGGAAATGCTGATTCTTCAAAATAATTCTGAATTTATAAGCACTTACACGAGTGCATGGATTGTGCAATCCCTAACAGAACTAAGATTATCCTCCAAAAAACGGAAGCCAATCTGGTGGTCCCCTGCTATAAACAAACTCTACAACAGAAGAAAGAAACTGTTGCAAAAAAGAGTAAAATCCCATGATTGGAGGAACTCCGTGGTCAGCCTCAGTAAGAAGCTGAAAGCCCTCATAAAATCCTCCAAAGCTAGTTATGAAAACAAAATCACCACTGATTCTAAAGACAACCACAAAGCATTCTATAGCTATGTCAAGAATCTCAATGGCAACACTCAGATCTGCTCTGAGTTACAGCACAATGGCACTAAATATACAGAACCAACTGATATTGCCAACATCCTGGCAGATAGGTTCAGTGCTAACTTTACCCCTCTCTCATCCCCTAAAGGGCCCATCTCTATACCGGAAGAATGCAAAGTACCTGTAATCACAGCTGCACAAGTAAAAAACACACTCTCCAAAGCCAAGAACACAGCATCCATGGGACCTGATAATATCCCAGGCTGCATTCTACATGAACTACAGAACGAACTGGCACCCCACCTAAGTACCATGTTCAATCATAGCCTCACCTCAGGCTTTGTGCCCACTGAATGGTGCACAGCAACAGTTATCCCACTCCACAAAGGGGGAGCCACCACGGGCCCAGGGAACTACCGCCACATTAGCCTGATGAGTCTAGTCTGCAAGGCTATGGAGCATATCATCATGGAACGTATAAACAATGACATTGGTAATTTCCAATCTTTGGACCCTACCCTGTTCGGGTTTGTAAAAGGCAGATCATGTCTCCTAAACCTGAAAGACTTCTTTGAAGAGGTCACCAAAGCTGTAGATGAGGGTAAGGTGGTTTGCACAGCCTATCTAGATCTCGCCAAGGCTTTCAACACCATCCCCCACTCTGGAATTATAGACAAACTCACTAAACTAGGTATAAATCCCTATGTCACAAGATGGGTTGCCAACTGGCTCACTGACAGAACCCACGCTGTGAAAGTAACAGACTCTAAATCCAACTTCAGACCAGTGACAAGTGGAGTACCACAGGGTTCAGTTCTAGGTCCTCTCCTGTTTGGTATCTACTTCTCTGAAATACAGGCTAACACAGAAGGTCTTTGGCTAACAAAGTTCGCAGATGACTGCAAACTAGGAGCCATAATCAAAATTCCAAACGATGTGGACATCCTACAAAAGGGCCTCACTGAGACATTTGCCTGGTGTCAAAGCCATGGCCTCAAGCTCAATCCAAAAAGTGCATTGTCATCTCTTTTGGTAAAAACTCAGTACACATGAACTACCACATATGCGGTAATCTACTTAACATTGAAAGTGTGATAAGAGACCTTGGGACACAGGTGGACAGTAGTCTCTCCTTTGATAATCACATCGCCACAGTAGTCAGGAAATCCTTCTACGTGGCACACCTCATCACAAAAGGTTTCTCATCCAGGAAAAAAGAGGTCATTGTTCCCCTCTACTCATCACTCATTAAACCCATTTTAGAGTACAACACCCCTTTTGGTATGTACCTCGCAATACAATAACTGGAAAGGCCACAGAAATACTTCACAAAGAGGATTACTGGCCTCAAACTGATGCCCTATGCAGACCATCTCAAAAAACTCCAAGTTTACTCTGTCGCATATTGCCTACTCAGAGGCGATCTCTGCCTAACATTCAAAGCTATGTCAAACCCTGAGCTGTTGGACATGCTCCACGTAAAGAAATCCCAATCACTCTGAGCTACATGCTCTAGGGACCTAAACCTTGTCACCACAATAAACAAAACATGCTGGAGGGATAGATTCCTGTCCCAGAGACTTCCCATACTCTGGAACAAACTACCTATCTATATCAAACAAAGCTCCTCATTAGCACTCTTCAAGAAAAATCTTGATGATTGGATGGGAGATAGGAAATTCACCCCGGGGATCACTTCTGTGGCTCTGCTTGACAGGGGCACAGGAAAATAATTTTCTTGGTTGGCAAAAGCTAGGGTATCCTTTGGCTAGGCTTATATAGGCCCTAGGGCCAATAGCGTAGTACCTACCTATGAACCTATGTGCTGGGGATGGTATTTCCCTGAGTCATGGGAGTGTAATGGATGGCATTTTCTGTGTACATAATGCTTTAAAGGATTCATATGTAACAGAGTGTTCTAGATCAACTATTCCAACTTCAAATGAGACTTAAGACAGAGAGCAAGGATAAAACTTCAACAGAAAACCAAAGTATCTGCAGACTCCAAAATCATCCTTTATATGATAACACACCATTAAGTATTTTTGCTTTGTAGAAAGTTACACTGTTTTACATGGCATTACTAAGATCATTTTATTTTTGTTAACTGGAGCACAACTCATTGACTCAAATGCTGACACACAGCAGTGGCCTTTGGATTAAAGGTCTACAGTATGAAACTAATGGAATTGTTTTAGCATAGCCAGTTCAACGAAAGTGGCATATCTTTCAGAAGATGGGGAAAAAAAACTTGCTCAGGGAAAGCTCACACACAGGCAAGGTAAAAGCATGCAGAGTCCACCCAGATGGCATCAAACTCCTCCTAGACAGCGGTGAATCTCCGACCAGAGAAGCAGCAGTGTTATCACCCAAATTGATCTAAAGGTACACTGTTTGATATTTTTAGTTAGTTAGTTTGTCATTTGTTGGCTGGGGTTAGAGCTCTGATCTCAGAGGAGCACCTACAGGCTCATCCAGAAGTTAACAACCAAGAGTACAATTTTAAACAAAACATTAAGAGAAATATATGTAGTATCTGGATTATATATATATATATATATATATATATATATATATATATATATATATATATATATATATATATACACACACACACACACACACACACATTTATTTATATATATATATATATACATATATATATACACACACACACACACACACACACACATATATTATATATATATATATATATATATATATATATATATATTTATATTTATAGAGAATTACTTTTGAAGATATTTACGGGGTACAAACTAGACACATAAGACAATACATGGTGTATTACATGGTATATAACAACATGTTATAACAGTGGAAAAGCATAAAAGAGGGTGTTGGTAGTAAGAGAAGTGAGGGAGAGCTATGGATATGTATGGTCGCTAATATATTAGGAGTTAGGAGAAAGGTTGTGGAGAACAGACTGATGTAATGTTATGAAGGTAACTAGTCGGTCAGAAACAGGAGGATTGTGGGAGATGTATGGCGTTCTACTGTTAAGTGATGTCACTAGGGTGGAAGCATTTGCAATGGGCTTAGTAGCCTTTATGTTGCCTCTGGAAGTTTCATAAAGAGAGTGTAGATTTTATTTGTTTTTATTCAGGTTTGGCTTCACATGTTTTTGGAGAATGGATGCAGAATGCATGGTTGGTAGACTTCATATTAGCTGTTGTTGTTTGTCTTTTGGCTTTTTCTGGTTAGGGGTCGCCACAGAGGAACTCCGGTCCACTAATGATTGGCAATAGATTTTTCACGAACGCTGAGGTGCCAGCTCGATGTCCAACCTTCAACGAAGGCACACCCATTTACGCATGTCTTTCGAATACCCACCCAAACACGGGGAGGACATGCAGACTCCACACAGAAGGTACTCCCTGCACTCCAGCCTCGAAATGAACGGGAGAACCTCTTGCTGTGAGGCAACAATGCTACCGCTGCACCACCGCAGATTCAGACTTCATATTAGTAATGGTGGATTTTAGCCTAGGATTGTGGAGTGAAGAAGGATCTTAAATTCACTAACTGGTTAATTAAACTGGTCCAATGAACCTTTTCAATCATCTACTTGGCCAGTAGCAAAGGCCGAGCAAATACTTTGGAGCCTTTCAACATACCGACCTGCCAGACCATGCCCTGTAAATACAGATAAAGGAACTTGTGCTATTCCTCATACAGCATATGCTTGCCAGGGAACTTTTTTGTTTCACTGTGCAAAGTCAATACTCTGCTAATAGAAATTAAGTGATTATCTTTCGCAAAACAAAACCACAGTTGAATATGGCAAAAATGTTGACTTAAATAAAGATAACTAAAAAACATTGTAAAGAAAAAAAATTGCAAGTGTAATAACTCAGTAAATCATAGATAAAAATAATCAAATGAGGTTACATAAACACCAGAAAGTCAATCACTTAATCCCTTGTAAGATAGGTTATAATAGTTTTAGCTTTGAAGCTACAACCTAAACTTGTGAAATGACCGCATAAATCAATGAAATGTTGAACACAGCATGAAGTATGCTTACATTGCTTGATTTTGCTTGCCTGAGCATTAACCACAGCAGAGCACTTTTTAAATGATTGATTCTTAATTGAGTAACAAGTGCGTGTTTTCAAGGATGATGAAACAGCTTTGTGTATTTCAGAGTTGCTCAGCTATATAATATGCAACAAGAGGCTGTGGAAGTCAGACTCCAATTAATGGGATATACTTCACCTTAACTTGTCTCCCTAACCCACTGAGTGATACTGCCGCCCTTATCACACATGCCAGATCTGTTAACGTTGGTATACAGTCTTTTTTTCTTTTTGTTTTTTGTTCCTTTTCTTGATTTGCTTGACTGCTTTACAGATTCACTTATGTACATTCTTTTACTTATTAATTCTTTTGGGCTATACAAAATGGTCAGGAAGGAGGAAAATATTGTGCCTTTACAATAATGCCACTCGTCTAACTCATGTACAAGTCCAGCAAACTGAACGTGTGATACTGACCTGGGTACTCATCACTGCTAGAGGCGATTAAGTATAAGCCATTACCGCTGGATTGGTGATCATGGGCTGCAGCATTTGTTAAACTTCCATTGTCCCTCTATCATCACCAACTGTGCGAAGGTTTAGCAATGCTGCAGTTCCTTCACAGTTCACCTGACTTTACCCCTTTACTGCAACCACTGATTCTAAAAATGAAATAAATAATGAAGTAATATATGAAAAGGTCATGTAGGGATAATATGGGATCTAAAAGTGAAGGGAGAATCTGGGAAAGTCAGTGAAGACACTATTTTACTAAAGGAGCTAAGGTGTTAAATACCATGTCCATGTGAGGCTTCAGATATTGTGAAGTTATATTGCACACAAGAAGTGTACAAAGTAGTAGTAGAAGAAGAAAAATATATAAGATAGGGAAGCATCTTTCAGAATACTGCACAGGAAGCAAATCCTGTTGTTAAGTAAACAAGAAAGGTGTGTTCTTCTTGTTCATCTCACTTCTTTAAAACCTACATGCTTTTAGAGTACGTGACATTAATTTAGAGAACCACTGTAAATAGTATTGTTGCATTACACCCACACGTAACCATCCTCTTAATCCTCCATTACTTACAGAATGCAGGCGATCTCCTTTGCCTTGACACAAGATCCTCCACTTTACTTAATTTACACACAGCCCTGAAAAAGCAGGTTTTATGCATACATTTTTGTTAATATAGCTAGATCATGGAAATGGTACTAGTATTTAAATTTCATTTATAGATTATACAAATATGAAATTCAATTATTTAGCAACCCTAGTTTTGACAGATACCAGTTCAGTTACCACATTCACATATTAAGACATATACTTAGACACACACACACACACACACACACACACACACACACACACACACACACACACACGCACACACACACACACACACACACACACACACACACACACACACACAAAATTCATAGGTTCATAGAAGATTACTAGGTTAACGGCTTAAGAGCCCTTGCAAACCTAGTCAATATAACTAGATTTTACTCAATATATGGCCCCTAAGGGCAAGATGATAGCATGGGTTTGTGCTGATGACTTGAGTGTCTTACAGACTGCCCTTGTCCAGAAAGGACATAAGGGATATCTCAAGTGTGAACTTGTGATTCCCAACCCATTGATCCAGAGTGTGTTTGAAGAAGGCCAAGGAAGGACTCTGCTTAATGTGAACAGGAAGCCTGTTCCAAAGAACGGGCAATCTCTGAGACACATCTGTCTCTCCAGCATGTTTTGTTTGAGTCGCTGACTAAGTTTAGAGCCCTAGATTGGGTGACTTTCATACTGTTTGACTTGTGGATGTTTAGTAGCTCCATCAGGGCTGGATTTGTGAATGCCTTGTAGATCATGTATAGGTAATGCCTTAGTAGTCAATAGGAGACAGAGTGGCGGGATAGGGCTTTTAGTTTGTCCACATAAGACATGTTGTTTACACCCTGTATTTTCTTTGTGAGAAACCTCTGAGGTTACTCCAGCTGCTGTAAATGTCTAGTTAAATACATGCCAAATGGCACATTGTACTCGATTATTGGTCTAATGAGAGGTGAGTACAGCAGAACAATAATTTCCGTGGTTCTGGATGCCTTACTTTTAATTATAAGTTGTGCCACATAGAAGGACTTCCTCACCACTGTGGACACATGGCAGTCAAAGTTCAGGCTACTGTTTATCTGTGTACCTAGATCTCTCACCTCTGAACCTACTCTTAAGGGTATGCTGTTGATGTTGTTATTTGCAGGGGTATTTGACTTCCCAAAGGGTATGATAATGCATTTTTTCACATTCAGTTTTAGGCCATGGTTCTGGCACCAATCACTTTGCCTGATCTAGACCCTCCTGAAGGATATGTACATCATAGGGGGATTCATTGACTGCCCCCAGCTTGCAGTCATTGACAGACTTTGTCATTAGCTTTGACTTCAGAAAAGTATATTCCAAACAGGAGTGGTCCCAGCACTAAGCCCTGTGGCACACCACTAGTAACTGGCCTCTTACTGGATCTGGATGCACTCACTTTAACCACATGCGTTTTGTCCATAAGCCAGGTAGCTATCCATCTGATGATGTAGGGATTTATGTCCATTTTTGTGATTTTATTTATAATACCTGAATGAGGAATTATGTTGAATGCTTTGGCCAGGTCAAGGTAGGTGATATGTATATGTCATCCATGGGCACCGGGCTTTTGTGTGTGCCTCTGCATACGTTTCTCTGTTTTCTGGATTTGGGAGAGCTTGGAAACTAGCTATGCCATTCCTTAACATGGGGTAATTTATCTTAGGGAAGTTCTTGAAGTTTGGGGTTACACGGGGGGACTACTCTTACCTTTATTTCAAGGGAGACCATCTTGTGATTTGATCTTACAAGTGAGGACATCACATTAGCCTTGGTGCAGTGCTCTCCCATATTTGTGGGTACCAGATCTAGGACATTTGCTCCCCTAGTGGGAGTGCAGACTGTTTGCTTCAGGGCATTTGAATTTACAAAATCAATAAATCTTTGGGTCTGGATGTTAGTGGTTATGTATGCCTTCCAGTTTATACAGGGGTAGTTAAAATCACCCATAAGTATGGTATTGGACTGGATGTTGAGTGATTCTTGTAACTTCAGGTATGATGTATGGTTTTCCTGGTTTATGGTGGGGGACCTGTAGCTAACAAGAATATAGTAACAGATTTTTCCCATGGTTAGTTGGACATGGAGTAGCTCAAGCATGTCACATTGTTTGAGCAGCCTTGAGGTGTGCTTATCCTTTATATGTAGATAGATACACCTCCGCCTTTTGCTCTTCCATGATCAGTGGGTGGTTGGAACATATGAAAGGAGTTATAGCCATGCACTGCTGGAGTGCTTTCCATGGCTTTGAACCATGTTCGGTTAGAATACATACATGTGAGCTACTAAGTTTTATTTATTATTTTATTTATTTGTTTGTTAACAAGGTAGGTGGGCTGGTCCTTGGCTTCTTCAACCATGACGCCTGTCACAGGCACAAAAATATATTAATGGGCTATAATTGATAAGTATTATCATATGCAGGGCAGATAAAGTTATTTAAGACAACAGCATACAGCAATTCAGTGTAAACATAAGGTGACATTTTTTGATAACAGCATATAGCAGCTTAAGACAAAACACAAAATGTGAACAGAAACACCCAACACTGAGAACTTAAAAAAAAACATTTATGCAATAGACAAGAATCATCTACTGCATATCCAGTTATTCCACAGCATATAACAGCATTTACACAACCATTCTCTGCAAAGCAGTGGCACTTATGTTGAGATTAGATATTCTGGCAATCTGATGTTTAGAATCCAGTATAATTCTGTTCGTTTATGGCATAACGAGGGAAGCCATTTTCAGATTGGAGGCTGCAGGCAATATCCTGCTAAATGTCTTTTCCCCTTCCACCAGACCAAACAATAGCGTCATTAGAGTTAGAGAGCCCTAATCTTGTGGAGCAATTATAGGTAGTTAGGGAGCCCTAATCTTGTGGATCAATTATAGGTAGTATATGTTAACCTCTGAGCTAGGATGCAGTCATCTAGTTGGCAAACTGTAGAACTCATGGAAGTTAGCAACACTGTGGTTCTAGATGTTATTGGAATCCAGTTTGCTATTGTTAGAGTTAGTGATGTTTTAAGGAATTCTGGAGGGGTTAATCCTACACACTTTTTTACAGTAATCTGTATCATGTGTGTTGTATACACAATTAAGGACAGCTACTAGCAGGAAATATCCTAATTCTGGTATTAAAATATATATATTGAGCTGATTTAGCTTCAAACATGAGAAAATAAGCAAGAAGTAATGCCTGAGAGGATGGACACTACAGGTAAATAATAGACTACCCAGGGGTGTTATGAGACTCAAAACCACAGGCAGAGGGCTTTCCCACTCTGAAGTGTCAATTATTTCCCTATAATGCCTACCAGGATGGTTATCTTGCATTTAAAAATGGTCTATCTGTTAAATTGTTCTGTATTTGTTTTATTACTAGTATATACATTTTTTATTTATGTAAAATACTTCATTCAACTTTCTTTTTTACAAAGTTGGTGTAGGATATGCAGTTGTTAGAAGATGTATTTTGCATCTAAAATATAGCGCGCACACACACACACACACACACATATATATATATATATATATATATATATATATATATATATATATATATATATATATATATACACAGTGGCATGTATACACAAATAAATGCAGTGGCACAGGCACACACACACACACACACACACACACACACACACACACACACACACACACACACACACACACACACACAGATGTTGTGACTATGCATTGTTCAAATGTCTGATTATGATTGGATGAATGATTCAGTACATAAATAACAGCCACTTTAATGCATTTTAGCTCAGTGCTACCAGATGCAGTCCAAATCATCAATTAAGAAACACATATGCAAGCACAAATGTGCAGATACACTACTACTGCTGATGATGCTAGTGTAAGCTCTGTTTTCTTTGCCACCCTCTAACCACAGCTTCTTAAGAGATGTGGTTAGTGAGGGAAAAGGCGGTTTGTTGTAACTACTGCTGCAGCTGCTACTGCAGTTGTTTACATTAGTTCTGTTATTGTTATTTTTATTTTTTTTATTTGTATTTTTTATTTTTATTTTCTGCTTACTAACTACAGCAGAGCTCCAGTTAGTAAGACAACAGGAAATGGTAGCTCCAATAAAGGATTCAATGTTAGTGCGTACATTTCATGCCAAAATAGTCACTTTTCTTAGTTCTCCCTTTCATATATTCCTACCTTTGAAATACGGAGAGTCCAGTGGAGATCAATGATTCTTCAAACCCATTTTCTAAATCCTGAAACTTACTAAGCTATGTACATTGTCTGCACTCACATGTACATATGATTCTTAAAGTAAGAGATTGTATCAAGCCATAATCCTGAGAGATGGATACAGTGATTAAAGAAAAAGTCCTAAAAGAAATATCCATCTTATAACAGTGCTTGAAGGTTGCCGAGACATTTACATTTATATGTGACTTGTTCTATTTAAGCTATTTCCCCAGGTGAAAAGGTAGTTTCTCCCTGACCAACAACTAAATTTGTGTCCCAGCTCTTTTCGACCTACTGCCCAAATAAGAAAAAGATTTTTCCTTGTAACCATTTGTGGCTTAGCTGAGGACACACTGAAAGTCTTGTCACTTCACTCTGTATATTATAGGCTGCTGAGAGGTAACTTGTGCCTGGCCTTTAGAGCAATCTCTAACCCTGCCTTAATGGAAATGCTACACATCTGCAAGTCAAATGGCTCAAGAGTCACTCACTCTAGGGATCTCAACCTAGCTTGTGACATTAACAGATCATGCTGGAGAAACAGATATGTCTCCCAGAGGCTGCCGCTTCTCTGGAATAGACTCCCAATTGATGCAAAATGAGCTCCTCACCGACGCTTTTCAAACACAACCTTGATAACTGGATGGGAGACCACAAATTCACCCCAGGGGTAGCACCTATTTCCCTCATGGACAGGGGTAGCCAGTGTTGATTACAGACCCGCTCTATTCATAAATTCATTCTCCAAACTACCCAAAAAAAAGAACAAATGGGGATACTTGGGATTAAAATGGCTAGGCTTGTTAAGGCTGTAGTGCTGCTAGCCTAGTAACCTCCTACGAACCTATGAACCAATTCTCCGTTGTCTGTTTTCAGATGCATGTTCCATCCTTTTAATGTTATTTATTATACATTTACAAATAGAGTTTAATACCTAATTTTAAATACCTAGAGCCCTCTGCTGGCTTGTATACATTGCCTGGACATAACCTTGAGGTTTATGTTCTTCTAATTACATCTAAATGCAAACTAAACCTAGTGTCATTTTCTAATTTTGACTGCTTGGTGTTACCTACAATTTCTCCATATAAGGCCTCTCCAGCTTACCTTGAGCTATACCTGAAATTAACTCGCTCTAAAAACTGAAACTTCCTAATACATATCTGCTGCATTTTTCAAACTATTTTTACTCCCAATATGTAACCTGCTGCACAAGTGAAAACTACAGTTATAGGATGGATAGTTATTTTCCTTGACTTAAGCAGATAAACAATAATGTCTAAAACAGTAAACATATAACCCTTTCTGATTATTTTTCTTTAAACATCCAAGCCTCCGTGGCCAGGTGCATCCCACTCAGGCCCACTCAGCTCCTCTACCCTACTTCCAATTCCCACCCACCCCACATACACACTAAACTTATACTTTCTTTGCTTTACCCATTCAAGACTGTTGACTCATCACTACAACCCATCGCAACCTGATTGACAACCTCGCCCACGACTTCAGTTCTTCTCTCCATCACTTATCGTACACCATTTTATCCTCCACCTACTTTTCCTTTACCATTCTACCCCATTTATCAATTCAATCCAGTCTCTTCAAAGTCTCATACTACCCAACTCATATACTCTATCCATCTGACCCTCAGTTCCTCATAATGACCTATACTGCAGCTGCTCTATTACACTTTCTATTTCTATCCTTTTACATACTGCATCTTACTAAAAAACATCTGTGAATTATTAATATTAATTATTAATTATAGTATTAATTAATATTAATATGATCAAAAACACTGAAACCACTCCTCACCTAACAACTTACTCTGACATCTCCCGAAGTCTATTTAACACCTGTACATTAATTTCACTCACACACATTCAAAGAATATTGCCCTCAAGCTTCACATTCTCTTCACAAAAGGCCCCTTTTATACCAAAATATATCTTATTCTATTCTCTCCCACCTCTGTGTGTGGTGACATCCACCCTAACCCAGGACCCACTGATACACCAGCAGCCTCTCTGCAAACCAAAAATGTCCATAGCATCTGCAATAAAATCACAGATTTCATTGCCTGAATATCACAGCAAACTCCTGACATCTTAGCTGTCACTGAAACTTGGCTCAAACCCAGTATAAAAGACTCTGAACTTCTACCTCCAGGCTACAATGTAATCAGAGGTGATAAGGTACACAAAGAAGCTATGGAATTGCATAATTTCACCTCAGCCATTATAAAGTTACATCATACTCAAAATCCTTTCCAAAATTCGATAAAGCCAAAGTACTTATCACTATTCTAAAAGTAATAACACTAAAAGTATTTTGATTGTGATACTTAACATTCCTCCTGGACAACTTTTCCCACTACTAGAAGATAGCCTATCCTGAATATCAACTACTGTTTCTTATGAAACTATTATCCTAGGTGACATTAATATCACCTGGAAAAACCTTACATTTGACTTCCCAACCACCAGTATATACCTTCACAGTTTTTACAACTTACTGTAGCACTAGCTCAATATGACAAATATTAGAACCTGGGCTCCATACTTCAGTGGAGCCTGGTTTCAGACCCTACTAAATATACTCCAGCTGGTACCCTCACCAGCACCCTAAGTGACCATCTACCACCATATACCATTGTAAATACCACCCACAATCAAAAAGATCTTCACAAATCAACCTGCAACCTAACTTCAACCAAAATTCCTTTCTCATGTTACTAAAATCTATTAGCTGGTTACTCCTAAAAACTCAAGCCAATGGTGAAGCAGTGAATGATTTTAACACTATATTTCTAAACATCCTGAATAGCTTAGCTCCCCTTTGTACTAAAAGAATAAAAATCAACCATACTCTATGGTTAACACCTTCAACTAAACCACTAATAGTACAAAGAAATAAAGCATGGAAGGAACAGCTAAAAATAAAACCAATACAAATCTACAAGAATTTAGGTATCTCAGAAATCAAATAAAAAAAAACTAGTTTTTTATATTAACCTGCAAACCACCAACAGACATAACTCCAAAAAATGTCTGGTCATTCATTACCTCTCTACTCATTCCAGGAAATAAAAATGACCCAAATCCATACTCTACAAATTACCCCTTCAAACTGCCAGCATGTTTGGGCTGCTAGTATAGCCAACTTAACTAACATAAGTGCCACTCCCACAACACTTCCCACATTAAACTCAGCTTCTATTTCACATTCTTCATCTCTCCAAGCACACATACACCTGAAGAACTACGATACATTTGCATACCTTCCTTCTACAGCTCCTCTCCATACAGTTCATAAAAAAGCTCCTTTACAAGCTCAAACCCAGCCCAACCTCTGCAGATAACCTTCATTAAGAACACTTTAAACTTGCTGCAGATACCATGGTTTATCCAGCTGGCATCCTTATTAATATATCTATTACTGAAGCATAGGCTCCAATTATCGGGAAAAAAATTTTATCGTTCCACTACACAAATGAGGTAACTCCGCAGAGACAGCCAACTATCGTCCTATCACCATTCTGTCCTCCCTGTCCAAAATATTAGAGAAATGTGTCCACAAGCAACTACTTAACTATCTTCTACAAAAAAATATATATATTAACCCCGACTCAATGTGACTTCAGGCCTGCCCACAGTACCACAACTGCTGTCCTCTCTTTTATGCACACAGTAAATAAAGCCAGAGACTCCAGAAAACTTGTCTTGGCACTATTTATAGAATTTTCTGAAGCATTTGACACTGTCTCCCACTCTAAATCCTGCACCAGCTCTCTACCTTTGGTCTTGACTTTACCTGTCTGAACATGTTTACAAGCTATCTCTCCAACAGACAACAAACTGTAAAATGGTGAGGCTCCTTTTCTCCATACCTGCCTAATATTACTGGGGTTCCCCAAGGCTCTGTACTTGGCCCCCTTCTATTTAACATCTTTATCAGCAGTAGCTCAGTAAAATAGTTAGAGTTACTGGTCATTAGTTGGTCCTGTACTCACCACTGTTTTTCTAATCTTTATCAACAGCCTAAATATCTCATCCTGTCAAAGTTCTCTAATTCAATATGCTGACGGTTCTGTTATCATCTGCTCCTCATACAATCCATCCCACCTTCAACATAGAATCAAAAAGCTTTTTCCTCCATTGAAAACTGACTTAATAATTCCCAACTGTTATTTAACCCTGAAAAAAATTCCTCTATATCCTAAAACTCATTCTATGGACAAATCAAGATTGAAATTCCCCTCTCTTGATAATACTAAAATTGAAGTAGTTCCACATACTAAAGTCCTAGGTATCACCACTGATAACAATTTAAAATTTGATCTTCATATCCAGAATAGCATAAAAAAATCAGAAACCAGAGTTGTTCTAGAGATATAAACATTATTTTCACACATCCACCAGAACTCTGGTTAACACCTACTTACAAACCTCTCTCCTGTATGGAACCTCTATTCGTGCCAGTCTTCAGATCTCACTCAAAGCTAAACCTGAATCCTGTTAAAACAAAAGAGCTTAATTCACGACTTCTTCCACTTACTACAGGCATCACTGTTCCTCCCTACAATCCCTAAAATGGCTTGAACTTCGACAACACCTTATCTATCTATAACGCTCAATAGCTCACATTATTATTTAGAACCCCAATGCCTGCTCTGCTCTCACTACTGTTCTACAAAATTACATCCACACAAGATCCCTCATTTTCTCACTACACACGCCAACTATATCTGCTGGAAAAAGCCTCTAATCCTATTTTATTGGCAAAGCCTGGAATTGCATTCCCACAGACATCAGAACAAACCCAAACCTCTTGTCCTTCAAGAATGCATTAAAAGAATTCTTCAGTAAAGCTTGGATCTGCTCCTGTTCCAAATCTAGTTAAGGAATAAAATTTATGTTTCACACTCGCTGGCTCATTAACCCATAAATACTATCCCTGTACTCTGTCTCCACTATTCTTAACCTCTGCACTTTTATCTATACAATTCTAAGCTTTCTCTCACTAACCTCCCCATCTCACTCTCTGTCTTATTATCTTCTGTCATTCCACCACTCTTTCCCCCAAATTTTACTTTGTCCATCTCTTAAACTATTTTTTTTATTTTCCTTTCTCAGTATTTGATATTAGTAAATATGATCTTTCAATTTTCTTTTGCTGTGTTTTTTCTTTTCAACATTGCAATTGTTCACTGCCTATAGAAATTATAACTATATATTGTAGGATGCTATATCATTGTATTTTTACCATAATTTTCTTTGTACTCAGAACTTTTCACAATAGGCCTCTGCTGAAAATGCATTCTCTGGACCTAGTCAGACTTTCCCGGTAACAAATGTCAGTAAACAAATCTTCAACATTTGTACTGCTATACCTGGAAATTGGCTTGGTTAGAGTAATCCTTAATATGTGGACAAAATGAGACTTTTACTCTTTCAGGGGTACCAAATGTCATCACTGTAGTTTTATTATTTTTTTTTGGTAGCTCATTATTATATAACCAGAGTCCAAGCTTAGAGAAAGTACAGTTGTGTAAGTAGAACTTACCATAACAGTCAATGTTCAAATTAATACTGCTGCAGTAGACAAAGTTATAAGGGTTATATTCTGCCAAAGATATAACACCTGGCCAGCTTCCCATGCACTCAAACTGTCTAGCAGATGTGAAGCCCTTCAGCGCTTTCTTGCCAGCAGAGAGAGGGTAGATGAGCATTGAAAAGAGAATGCTAGGAATAACAAAAATAAATGTCCACATCCTGGCATGAAAAAAAAATCACCAAAAAAACAAGCAGGATGGACGGAGGGTATGGCTACTGCAGCAGTTATCATTCGAACATGTACTGTTATGCTAAGTTTTACTTAGACACTTGTACTATGTTGACCATATTGATAAACCAAACTGGTGAACCAAACAAAAAACACAATCCAGGCTGGAAACAACCACATAGGAAACAGGATGAACCAGATTTTAATGTCAGTTTTAGCACTTTCATTTGTATGTAGCTCAAGACTTCTTCAGAAACATTGTACTAGTACAAAAAAATCCATTAAATACCATACTTTCCTCTCGCCTAAAAACACATGTACTGCCAGAACCAGTGATATGCACACCCCAATTAAAATACCTTACAAATTCTTGACGATTAAAGACTTGGTACTGAACATTAAAATCACACATTCTTAAAGACACATAGTCTTTGAAAAACACGTATTTGATATGCACAAGAACTTCATACTATATAGGAACGAAGCTTCAAAATACTGGCAACAGATATAGTTTCAATGAGTCCAGATGGAAAACAAGCATTAAACCTAACTTGCCACCTTAACTCTTTATATTCAATGGCATCAGCCCAAGGACCACCTCTTACATTTTTAGTAATCACCTCAAGACATAAAAATCCAAATTCATGACCAGGGTTTTCAACCACATGCTTAGAAAGTGCATTGTTGGGGTTCCCTTTCTTAATAGCATTGATGTGCTCATACATATGATCTTTAAACCTTCTTTGAGTCTTTCCTATATAGAATCTCTTACATTGCTTACAGAGAGCCAGGTAGACAATCCCAACAGTATTACAGTTGCAGAAAAAATTTTAATTGGATGTAAATACCATTGACAGTGATCTTGTCACCTTCTATGATGTATTTACATAGGTCACAAAAGCCACATTTACAGGTACCAGTTCTCCCATTGATCTTATTTGAAACACCACCCTCAATTTCTAAGATTTCCTTAATATTCCTCCCCCTTTTGTAAACAATTTTGTCACTACCCCAATCAACTTTTGAATTTCATGAAAACATGAAAAAACATTCCACTTCTTTTTCGGAATTTCATAAATATGATTACTATCGGGGAATAGGTGGTGACAAAAATTAGTTTATAACCAAAATTGTCTCCGTCATCAGGTCTGTTGTTTAGGCCAAAAGTGTCACTATCACCATTTAATAAAGGAGGAAGAAAACTTTTCTTCTTTTCTAATCTACCTCATCTCTTATGTTTTGCACCAGTTCCTGGGGTAACCTCTAGCCAAAATCATATTGGCCAAAAATTCACATTCATGGAGGTAGGTTTCTTCTTCAGAAACCATCCATGTCAGATGTACAAACTGCCCCTTTACAATGCCATGTTTTTGGTGTCCCGGGTGGCAACTGTCATAATGTAGGAGGTAATTTGAAAAGGTGGGTTTCCTATAAATGCTGCTGACCAACCTTTTATTCACTGTGTCTTTGGTGATTTTTACATCTAAGTATGAGATGTCTTGTTCACTCCATTGGGAGGTAAAAACAAGAAAATCTGTTGTTTGATTGATATAGTCAAGGAAGACCTTCAATTCATCTAGACTTTCTTTCCAAACAATAAAGATGTCATCCAAGAAACACAAGTAGAGGGCCCATGGTGGGGCCTCTACATACTGCTCAAAAATAAACCTTTTCTCCCATTGCAACCTAACTATGTTCACAAATATGTGAGCACAAGCTGCCCCCCTTGCCACTCTTTTTTTCTGCAAAAAGTAGTGCCCATTAATGTAAACATAGTTATGTTTCAACACCACCTCCATTAACACATCTAAGGTGCTGATCTCCTTATTAGAAAAAAGGTGGCTTTCAGTTAGAAAATCATGATACCAATCTAAATCCTCCTCATGGGGTATCACATTGAATAGATTAACAACATCCACAGTACACAAAATTAAGTCATCTTTGGATTCAATTTTAGACAGTTTAGTAAGGAAGTCCCAGGAGTGCCTACAAATGTGTTGTACGCCTTCCAAAACTTTTTTTTAATTTAGTATCTACATATTTGGCCAAAGGGTGGGTTTTAGATTTAGATGCATTCACAATTGGCCTCATCGGTGAATCCCTTAAGTTCTTATGGATTTTGGGCAATCCAAATATCGTAGGTATTATTGGGTACTTCACAGCCAAAAAAAGTCAATTTATCTAAACTGATCTGTTCTTGATCAAGCATGTCCTGTAGTTGCCAGTCAATTCTGGCATAAGCAATATGTACCATGTTGAGAGAAGTTTCCTCATAAAAATCACCATCAAGTAAAAAAGCCATCATTTTGTTAAAATAATCACTTGAACTCATAATACTACCCCCCACCGCCCTTGTTGGGCTTGATGACACTTATGGTTTTATCATGACACAATTGCCCCAACAATTTTCTCTCTACAGCAGATAGGTTGAAAAAACTATATTTACATTGGTTTTTCCACAAATTCCTAAACTCAAATTCACAGAGTCTTTCAAAAATTACTAACAGACACATTAAGGGGGAGTTTAGAATGCTACTGCTTTTCAGAGCATTACTGTTAAATTCAACTTCTTTCCCATTAAACAGCAACTTAAAGTTCAATTTATGTAAAAATACCTTAAGGTCAAGAATTAAATCAACAATATTAATTTTGACAGTAGGAATAACATTAAAGCCTTTACATAGTAATTCAACAACATGTTCATCAAATGACTTGTCAGAGTAGTTATACAAGTAAAAGTCACCTTTTCTGTTGCTCACAATACGGGGACCAATACCCTCATGTTCATCCAAGTCTGGTCTGAATTACTCCTCGTTGCTTAATAATCCCAATGTGAGTTGTTCTTCCTCCATGATTGTTGCTGAAATCCTCCATTTGACCTCCCCTGAGGATAATTCTGATTCTGCTTGTTGTACCGTCGATTCCTTATCCCCTCCGAGAGTCTTGGAAGCTCCTGCCCTAAAGAGGCAGCACTCTGCTAATTTACATTTTGATCTTCTTGCACTTCATTCACTAAAGGATCACCTATGGGTGGGACAAAGGAATTAGAAGGCTTTGGATAGGCTAACCCCTTGGAGGAGTTGACGCGGCCTCTTTCAAACCTCTTTTCTTTCCTTTTTTGGATTTCAGCTACTGTTTTAGCCACAAAGGAAAAAATGTTGGTAAAGTTCTATTTCTGTTGCTCAAAAAGGAGATCTGACATAATAATTTTTTCCAGGTCAATAGCCTCTTTAGTGAGTTCATCAATTGACCTCTGGTTATGTTTAGCCAGGACCTATAGTAGTTCACATCCCTGGCGGTCAAAAAGTTCAATTAGTTCCAAGTGTAAGGGTGAGTTTTTAAGCAAACCATTTGGAAACTTCCAGGAGCGAAGTTCTTTAGGCACCCTTTTTACTTTAACACTCTCTCTGAAATAGCGGTTTTCAACCCAAAGCTTTCAAATTTTCAACAACTTGTCTTCCAAAAGCTTAATACTTTGCTGCAAAGTTCCATTTTCTCTTGGTATATTACAATGGAAATACAAGCTCTGTTTAAATCACATAGAACAATTAATGTTCACATCACACATATCCAGTCTTAAAGCTTCAGGTGTTCTCATATATTCATTAACAGGAGAACTACAGTGATTCACATTACTGTTTTGTCCAGGGGGAAGGTAGGTAGCTTGAGAGCCAGTCACAGATTTGTATCCCATGTGAACAGCCATATCAGACACTTACTGAGTAAGTTACTGAACCAGCTAAGTTAATGTCCCAACTTGTCCTGATAATGCTTCCAGTCCACCAGGTACCTGAGAAT